>NW_005875523.1:0-11920 GCF_000147115.1 Myotis lucifugus | reverse complement strand
TTCTTTTGCTGTGCGGAAGCTTTTTATTTTGATGTAGTTCCATTTATTTTCTCCTTAGTTTCCTTTGCCCTAGGACAGTGGTCGGCAAATCACGGCTCGCGAGCCACATGCAGCTCTTTGGCCCCTTGAGTGTGGCTCTTCCACAAAATACCGGCTCTTCCACAAAATACCAACTTCTGCGCATGGGCCACAAAGTTTCAATCGCACTGTACATGCGTGCCTGCACGTGGTATTTTGTGGAAGAGCCACACTCAAGGGGCCAAAGAGCCGCATGTGGCTCACAAGCCGCAGTTTGCTGACCACGGACCTAGGAGATGTTTCCGTAAACCTATTGCTACAAGAGATGTCTGAGATTTTGCTGCCTATAGTTTCTTCTAGGATTTTCATGGTTTACCAACTTACATTCAGGTATTGTATCTATTTTGAGTTTATTTCTGTGTATGGTGTAAGTTGGTGGTCTTGTTTCATTTTTGCATGTATCTGTCCAATTTCCCCAACACCATTTATTGAAGAGACTGTCTTGACTCCATTGTATGCTCTTGCCGCCTTTGTCAAATATTAATTGAACGTAATGGCTTGGGTCGATTTCTGGGGTCTCTGTTCTGTTCCATTGATCTATATGCCTGTTCTTGTGCCAGTACCAGGCTGTTTTGATTACAATGACTTTGTTATACTAGTATAACTTGATACCTGGTATTGTGATCCCTTCAACTTTGTGCTTCTTTCTCAAGATTGCTGCAGCTATTCAGGGTCTTTTTTGGTTCCACATAAATTTTTTGAGTATTTCTTCTAGATCTGTGAAATATGCTATTAGTACTTTAATAGAAATTGCACTGCATCTATAGATTGCGTTGGGTAATATGGACATTTTAAATATGTTAATTCTATCAATCCATGAGCATAGTATATTCTTTCACTTGTTTATATCTTCCTCTATCTCCTTTTCCAAAGTTCTGTAGTTTTCTGAGTACAAGTCTTTTATGACATTGATTAATTTATTCCCAAGTATCTTAATGTTTTTTGTTGCAATGGTAAATGGAATTGTTTGTTTAGTTTCCCTTTCTGAGAATTCATAATTAGTGAATAAAAATGCCATCTATTTCTGGGTGTTGATTTTGTAACCTGCTATATTGCCAAATCCATTTATTAAGTCTAGTAGTGTTTTGGTGGAGTCATTAGGGTTTTCTATGTACAATATCATATCATCTGTGAATAATGAGAATTTTACTTCCTCCTTTCCAATTTAGATGCCTTTCATTTCTTCTTCTTGTCTGGTTGCTGTGGCTAGGGCTTCCAGTACTATGTTGAATAAGAGTTGTGGAAACAGACTCCCTGTCTTTTTCCTGTTCTTAGGGGAAATGGTTTCAGTTTTTGCCCACTGAGTATGATGTTGGTTGTAGGTTTGTCATATATGGCCTTTATTATGTTGAGATATGATCCCTCTATTCCCACTTTACTGAGAGTTTTTATCAAAAATGGGTGTTGGATTTTGTCAAATGCTTTTTCTGCATCAATTAATATGATCATGTGATTTTTGTCTTTCAATATGTTTATGTGATGTATCACGTTAATTGATTTGCAAATATTGTACCAGCCTTACATCCCTGGAATAAATCCATTTGATCATGGAGTATGATCTTTTTAATATATTGCTGGATGCGATGTGCTAATATTTTGTTGAGGATTTTAGCATCTATGTTCATCGGGCTATTGGCCTGTAATTCTCTTTCTTGGTAGTGTCTTTATCTGGTTTTGAAAGTAGGATAATGTGGGCCTTATAAAAAGAGTTTGGAAGTGTTCCTTCCTCTTGGATTTTTTGGAATAGTTTGAGGAGGATAGGTATTAGTCCTTTGAATGTTTGGTAAAACTCCCCTGTGAAGCTGTCTGCGCCAGCGCTTTTGTTTGCTGGGAGTTTTTGATTGCTGCTTCTATTTCATCAGTTGTTATTGGCCTATTCAGATGTTCTGATTCTTCCTGGTTCGGTTTAGGGAGATCGTAATTTTCTAGGAATTTGTCCATGTCATCCACATTGTCCAGCTTGTTGGCCTATAGTTGTTCATAGTATTTCCTTACAATCCATTGTATTTCTGTGGTGTCAGTGGTTATTTCATTGCTTTCATTTCTGATTTTATTTATTTGGGTTCTCTCTCTTTGTTTCTTGATGAGTCTGGCTAAAGGTTCATCAATCTTGTTTATCTTTTCAAAGAACCAGCTCTTGGTTTCATTCATCTTTTGTATTGCTTTTTCCTTCTCCTTGCTCTGAGATTTTCTTATTGTTCTCTTTCTAATTCTTAAAGTTATAGGGTTAAATAGTTTATTAATTTTTCTTGTTTTTTGAGGTAGGCATGTAGTGCTATGGACTTCCCTCTCAGGACTGCTTTTGGTGTGTTCCAGAGATTTTGGCTTGTTGTTGTGGGGAACTGATATAGGTTTAAGCCTCGGACTGACCTGTTGGCAAAGTCACAAACAAGTCCCAGCTTAGAGGGCACAGTCCTCTTAGCATAATTAGGCTTGATCTTATAGCACTCCCTAGATCTTATTTGGGAAGCTAATGGGCTGAGGGAAGTGCAGGAAGTGTAACTATGCTCAAAACAAGTGAAACTTACAAGAACTGTAACTATGGTAACCACTGCCTTGTTTACCTCTGACTATAAAAGGTTGGTGCGGCCTGAGCACGGGTGGAAGTCCTTCCTCTTGAGTTGGACTTACCCGCCTGGCCCCCAATATTCCTAAATTATCTCGTGTCTTTTCTCTTTCATTTGTGTGTGGCTCCTCTTCCAGATCCTGAACCCTGAACCACGCGGGACATGGAGGGAAACATTTACAACATCTTGTGTTCATTTTCATTTGTTTCCAGGAATTTTTTTATTTATTTCTTTTTTTATTTTTTAAAATAAATCTTTATTGTTCAGATTATTACAGTTGTTCCACTTTTTTCCCCCCATAGCTCCCCTCCACCAGTTCCCACCCCACCCTCTACCCTTACCCCCCGCCCCCACTGTCCTCATCCATAGGTGTACGATTTTTTTCCAGTCTCTTCCTGTACCCCCCACACCCCTTTCCCCCAAGAATTTTCAGTCCACTACCTTTCTATGCCCCTGATTTTATTATATTCACCAGTTTATTCTGTTCATCAGAATATTTATTCACTTGATTTTTAGATTCACTTGTTGATAGATATGTATTTGTTGTTCATAATTTGTCTCTTTACCTTTTTCTTCTTCCTCTTCTTAAAGGATACCTTTCAGCATTTCATATAATACTGGTTTGGTGGTGATGAACTCCTTTAGCTTTTTCTTATCTGTGAAGTTCTTTATCTGACCTTCAATTCTGTATGATAGCTTTGCTGGGTAAAGTAATCTTGGTTGTAGGTTCTTGCTATTCATCACTTTGAATATTTCTTGCCACTCCCTTCTGGCCTGCAAAGTTTCTGTTGAGAAATCAGCTGACAGTCGTATGGGTACTTCCTTGTAGGTAACTGACTGTTTTTCTCTTGCTGCTTTTAAGATTCTCTCTTTGTCTTTTGACCTTGGCATTTTAATTATGATGTGTCTTGGTGTGGTCCTCTTTGGATTCCTTTTGTTTGGGGTTCTCTGCACTTCCTGGACTTGTAAGTCTATTTCTTTCCCTAGGTAGGGGAAGTTTTCTGTCATTATTTCTTCAAATAGGTTTTCAATATCTTGCTCTCTCTCTTCTTCTGGCACCCCCATAATTCGGATGTTGGTACGCTTGAAGTTGTCCCAGAGGCTCCTTACACTATCTTCATATTCTTGGATTCTTTTTTCTTTTAGTTTTTCCAGTTGGGTGATTTTGCTTCTTCGTATTTCAAATCTTTGACTTGATTCTTGAGATCCTCTAGTCTGCTGTTGGATCTCTGTATAATATTCTTTATTTCAGTCAGTGTATGCTTAATTTCTAGTTGGTCCTTTTTCATATCCTCGAAGGTCTCACTAGATTTATTGACGGTCTCACTAAATTTATCGGCAGTTTCTAGAAAATTCTTGAAAAACCTTATAACCGTGATTTTGAACTCTATATCCAGTAGTTTGCTTTCCTCCATTTCGGTTATTTGTGACCTGTTTCTTTGTCTCTGCATTTTGGCTGTTTCCCTATGTTGATAGAGTGGCTTTCTGTGCTAGGTGCCTATAGGGCCCAGTGGCTCAGCCTCCCCAATTACCTGAGGTAGACACTCTTGGTGCACCCCTTTGTGGGCTTTGTGCACGGTCTTGTTGTAGTTAAGCCTTGATTGTTGTTGGTATCACTGGGAGGAATTGACCTCCAGGCCATTTGGCTGTGAGAATCAGCTGTGTCTACGGTGGGAGAACTTCTGTGCTGGAGACACCCTTCTGGGGCAAGACTTGCTTCGGTGGGGCTTTGTTGCTCACTAAGTCTGCCCACTGAGTGTGTCCCTTATGGATCTGAGGAGTTGTAATCTGGATGGTCCTACTCTGACCACTGGGTACACTGGCTCTTGGATCTCTAAGGAGGTGCTAATTTAGCCTCTGCCTGAGGCTACCCAGCAGGAGCTACAGAGAGATCTGCAGGTTCCTCTTCCTTGTTTGGGGTTTGGAGGTGCCCAGATGAGGCCCAGCTGTGAGGCAATGCAAGCTGCTGTGGAGCCTTGGGCCTTCTTTTGGAAGTTCTGGGTCTCTCTGACCCAGCTGCAGTTGTTCGGTAATTTTCAGTTTGCAAAGGGCCAGGCCATTCATATGCAAAAGCCTCTGCACACAGCTTGGGTGGGGCGGGGTCTCAGGGAATCAACAGGGTGGAGCAAACAGCTATGGCTGATCCTCAGTCCTACCCTAAGAGGCCCCGTGTCTCAGTGTCCCGCGGTAAGATGTACAAGCACCTCTGAGAGAAAGCCGCCCTCGAGCTCTGCCCGATGCCGGACAGTCCAGTTTCTCCCCGTATGAGTCTGGGTCCCCAGAGACTCGCCAGGAACTGGAGTTCAGAGCAGTCGGGAGCTTGAGACTCCCTCTCGATTGAAAAAGACACCGCGTCCTCAGTTGCCAGCCCTTTCCGCGTGCGCCTCCGTACCTCTGTACTTTACTTCCGCACCTCCTCTGAGTCTCAGTGTGCTTTTCTCTTTCCTTCTAGTTGTAGAATTTCCACTCAGCCAGCCTTCCTGTGGTTCTGGATGATGTCCGTTTTGTCTTTTAGTTGTATATTTGAAGTGGTTGTGTAAGGCAGCAATTTCCGGTGTTTACCTATGCCGCCATCTTGGTTTCTCTCTGTACAATCTTTTTCAATTTGCACAGATTCTCTGCAATTTTCCTATCCCTTTTAGGTTTTTCTCTTAACTCATTCAGAAATAACTAAGTTTAGAACAACTTACTTTTAATTCTATATTACCAAAACTATATAATTTCTTTCCGATTTAATTCTAATTCTTAACTCTTAGAAACCTTGGTCTTTTAATGACAAGTAAGTAATTGACATTCCTCAGATTGGCAAGTGCATTTTACAGCTTCAGAAACAGCCTCCTGCTTCCCCATCAGCAAATGTATTCACATTTTAAAGAGACATATTTCAAATAAAAGATAAGATATGTTTATTAACAGATCCAAATCCATTCTCCAGCTTCTCACAATAAGAAGCCCAAAGACAGCAAACTCAGATCAATTAATGTTTCGGTGCCTATTATTTCAAAATATCTAAATACTTAATAATTTTTATTATTTAACCCAGCAAGACTCCAAAATTTTAAGGTACCAAAGATTTTGAAATATATATATATATATATATATATTTATATATATAATTTATATATATATAAATTATATTGTAAAACTTTATCAAAACCCTTCATTTTACTTATATCTATTCATTACGTATTAACAATTCTATAAGATTTAATAGTGGTGAGTTTGTGTGTGTGTGTGTGTGTGTGTTTAAATATATTTTTTATTGCTTTCAGGGAGGAAGGGAGAGGGAGAGACAGAAACATCAATGATGAGAGAGAATCATTGATCAGTTGCCTCCTGCACACCTCCCATTGGGGATCGAGCCCGAAACCTGGGCATGTGCCCTTGACCGAATTGAACCTGGGACCCTTCAGTGCATAGGCCAACGTTCTATCCACTGAGACAAACTGGCTAGGGCAACAACTCTATAAGACTTTAAAGTTAATTATTACCCAAGGCATTTTGTTGGCAAATTTTGTGACAGGGATGACATGACCTTGACAACTTTTAGGAGGCTGGGGAGAAGGCTGAGGAGAAGGGAGAGGCCGTTCACAGGACTGAGTGCCCGGACCCTCCAGTGACTTTAGTGGTCTCCTCCCGCTGCCGCCTCTGCAGCCTGCTCTGTGGCACTTCTGCCCATCCAGCCCTCCAGGAGGAAGACTGGGGGGGCGGGGATAGGGTAGGAGAATTATTCCCCACGTTTCCTGTCTGAGTAGACAGGAAATGATGTAGCAACATGAAATCTTGCATATAAGAAGAGATCTTATCCCATTTCAAAGCAGAAACTAAAACAACCTCTAAAGTAAATAAATGAGTCCTCTCAAAAGAAGGGACTGGGACAGTGGCCTTAGACTCTTGTCTCACCAGCCTGCACAGCCAATGCCTTCGCAAGGGCTGAGGGGTACAAAGCCCAGCAGCAGAGACAGAGGGTTCCCAGGGCTCATGAACAGCGAGGAGCAAACCAAGTCCAAAAAGATAAGAGAGATAAAGAACTCTCGGCAGCTGCTGGGAACTTCCTGCAACCCCTGCCACGGGTTCGGCCCCCACAGGCAGCTGGGTCCCCCAGACAAGTGGGATGTGCCCATCTTTAAACAAATTAAACCAAACAACAGAGACACACAGCAACAATCGATAGAGACACTCTGCACATTTACAGGCGCACACAACCCACAGACAAGGGCTTACACCGTGCTCCTTGCCTGTCCAGCCAGACACCTCAGAATGCCTGTGTTTTAAAAACCACCGCAGCGGAGCGATGTCAAGGCCCCCTGCAGGCCTCTTGTCACTGCACCTGATCAGGCTCGCCCAGACAGAGGCAGCAAATGCCTCCCAATTCACACGCAGTGCGCGCTTCCGCCGTACGGAGCAGCCCATCCGAGAGCAGCCAGTGCCTCTGCCATGCAAACACGCTTGATTCCTCCTCGTGTCATACAAAAAGGCTTGATTCACTCGGGCGGATGACAGGGGGCACAGGAGCTGAGAGTGGACTCCACAGGAAAATTCCGGCAGCGCTGCAGGTAAACAAAGGCCCCGTTTCAGCCCCGGGAACCCTCAGTGCAGGCAGCCAGCAAACGCTGCAGTGCTCACCCGGGAAGAAGTCCTGCGGGGGTCCTGGCAGAGTTGCTGTTGTGATACTGGACACAGCTGGTCTGAGGCCACCTGTCACTACTTAAGCCAAACTAAGCAGAGACAGGGCTGAGTCACATCTGAGCGTTTCTTCCAATCCCGCCGGCAGCATGGGGAGCAGGCGGTCACCTTGGAAGTCCTGGTTTGGCCCCTCCCAGCTGGCTGATAATGTAGGGAAGAGGGGAGACAGCTACGTAGGGTCTGCGGCCGGCCTTCAGGAGCTCAGAGCCCCTAACAAGGGGGCTAACCTGTGATGGGACACACAGCTCAGCCGCCTGGGCCCGGAGGATGGTCAGCGTCCCTGAGAGAAATTCGGGGGGGGGGGCGCGGTCAGGGTCCGGCACAGCCACCGAGTCACAGCGTGCCCTGCCCTTGGTCTGTTCTCAACATGCATTACTTTCCTGAGTCCTGGACCCAGCGAGGCGTCTTATCTGTTACAGCCGGTCAGCCGCCGGGGCCCAGGGTCTGTGGGGAAGCTTCTCACCTGTAGTTAGTGAGGTGCGTGACTATTAAAGACCTGGGGCTCTCTTCTCATTACGTGACCTTCCCCCTGTCATTTCCAGAACATTCCCATCACCTCAAAAGGAGGCCCTGTACCCATTTAGCAGTCACTCCCCAGCCCCTCTCTCCCCAGCTCCCAGCAGCCACTGATCTGCTTCTGTCTCTGTCGCCTGTTCTGGGCACTGAATAAAAATGGAGCCACACAATGTCGAGCTTTCGGCTGGCTTCCCGCCTCAGCACACTGCTGTCCAGGCTCGTCCACGCGGCAGCACATGTCAGCACGTCCTGGCTCCCGTGGGGAGCGCAGCTCAATGCCGCAGAAACCAGCCTCGTCCGTCACCAGTCAACCGGCATCCGGCTGCTTCCACCTTCCGGCCATTTGACTAACGCTGATGTGAACATCTGTGTAAAGGTTTTCTTTCCAATTCTTTGGGGTACATTCCTAGCAGTGCAGCTGTGGGGTTGTATGGCAACTCCATGGTTAACTTTTGGGGAACTTCCCAACTGTTTTTCATAGAAGCTGCACCATTTTTTCATTTCCACCATCAATGGAAGAGGGTTCCAGTTTCCCCACATCTTTGCCAACACTTATCTTACTTTTTCTTTTAAGCTAAAGTGATTTTTCAAAAATTTGTTATTGCTTTCAGAGAGGAAGGAAGAGGGAGAGAGAGATAGAAACGTCAATGATGAGAGAGAACCATTGTTTGGTTGCCTCCTGCACGCCCCCTACTGGGGATCCAGCTCGCAACCCAGGCCTGTGCCCTTGACCAGAATCAAGCCAGGGACCTTCCAGTCCACAGGCTGGTGTTCTATCCACTGAGCACACCGGCCAGGGCACTCATTTTACTTTTAAAAATATCACAGTGGCCCTAGCGCATGGAAGTGGCCTCTCATCGCAGTGGCCGGCATACCTCTGGTGGCATCACACATTTTTCACTCACTTGCTGGCCATTTGTATGTCTTCTTTGGACAAGTGGCTATTCCAGTCCTTTGCCCATCTTAAAATTGGGTCATTTGCCCTTTTAGTTGTTGAGTTATGAGTTCTTTAAGTATTCTGGACACTGGACCTTTATTGCTGTGTGCTTTACAAATGCCTCCTCCCATTCTGTGGGTTGCCTATCTATTGATAGTGTCTTTCGGTGCATAAATGGTATTATTTGTATGAAATCCAGTTTACCTATGTTTTCTTTTGTTGCCTGTGCTTTTGGTGTCATACCCAATAATCTTCACCAAATCCAATGTATGAAGCTTCCCCCCCTTGGTCTTCTTCTAAGTTTAATAGTTTTTACTATCCATTTAGGTGTTTGATCCATTTTTGGTTAATTTTTACATGCAGTGAGGTCAGGGTCCAACTCTATCTTTCGTGTGGCTATTAGCGGTCCCAGACCATCTGTTGAAGAGTCTATTCTCTCTCCATTGAATGATCTCGGCGTCCCTGTCAAATATAAAATGACAGCATAATTATGGATTTACGTATGGACTCTCAATCCATTTCATTAATGTACTCGAGGCCCGGTGCACGAGTCCATGCCCGGTGGGGTCCCTCGGCCTGGCTGGCGATGTGGGCTGATTGGGGCCGCGGGAGGGTCTGATTAGGCCATGGGGTGGGGGGCTGGCTGGCCAAGGGGAGGGACCAAGGGAGGTTGGCTGTGGGAGCGCACTGACCAGAAGGAGGCAGCTCCTGCATGGAGTGTCTGCCCCTTAGTGGTCAGTGCGTGTCATGGTGACCAGCTGACCAGTCATTCACTGGCTTAGGCTTTTATATATAGAGATATGTTTACCCACGTGCCAGCACCACACTGAGTCGACTGTAGCTCTAGGGTTAGTTTGAAAGCAGGAAGTGTGAGTCCTCCAATTTTTCTCTTCTTTTTCAACATTATTTTGGATATTCATGATATCTTGCAATTCCATATGAATTATAGCAGGGGTCCTCAAACTACGGCCCGTGGACCACATGCGGCCCGCCGAAAACATTTATCCGGCCCGCCGGGTGTTTTTGCCGCCGCTGTGTGCATAGGAATTTGTTCATAGTTTTTTTTTAAACTATAGTCCGGCCCTCCAACGGTCTGAGGGACAGTGAACTGGCCCCCTGTTTAAAAAGTTTGAGGACCCCTGAATTATAGGATCAGCTCTTTCATATCTACAAAAAATTGGGATTTTTATAGGATAGTATTATCAATATCAAGCTTTCCAATCCATAATTTCTTTAATTTCCAATGTTTTCTAGTTTTCAGCATGCAAGTCTTTCACCTCCTTGGATTGTTCATTGCTAGGCAATAGCAGTAAAAATGATTTTTTCGTGTTGATCCTGTACCTGGAAACTCTGCTAAATTTGCTTAATAGAAGGAATAGTCGTTCCGTGGATTCTCTGAATTATCTGTAAGGTCATGTCATCTTGTAGCAGAGATAGTTTTGCTTCTTCCTTTTCAATTTGGGTGACGTTTGTTTCTTTTCTTTGCCGAAATGCCCTGACTCGTGTTCCAAAAGTGTGCGGAATAAAAGTCGTGAAATGGGCATCTTTGCTTTGTTTCTGGCTGAGGGGAGCTCTCGGACTTTCCCCCTGAGTGTGATGTTACCTGTGAGCTTTCACAGACGCCCTTGTCACCTGGAGGAAGTTCCCTCTGTTCCCTGCTGGGTGAGTGTCTCATCATAAAAGGGTGTTTTTTGTCCAATACCTTTTCTGTACCAACTGAAATGATCGTGTAGTTTTTACCCTTCATCCTGCTGGTGTCATATCTGTTACATTGGTTGGGCAGCTCTAATCAGCTGGAGATCTGAATTCTAATAAGAAATCCTCTTACTTTTAACAGTTGACATGCATTTAAAAAATCGAGAACCAAATGGGCTTGGGGGCACTCGTCTGAAATCGCTGATCAAGAAACTTAGAAGTCATTCTTCCCGTTGACTTGAATCCACTTCTAGGGATCCACGCAGAAGAAATATCCCAAACTACGTCCAAGTGGCAGACCTGTGCGTGGGCATCTCCCTACGCCCAGACCTGGGCGGTCCGACACCAGCAGGGAAGGCACGCAGAGCCCCTTGGCCGTGGGCGGGCATTTCGGTGAGGACAGTGGGGGTCATCCTAACAGGGTGACGCAACATCAACAGCTGTCGCTCATGGCATTGCGCTGGTTGTCACTGTAAACACACCCTCCCTTTTCTTTTCCTGCAACAAGAAGCAGAGGTCCCGCCTCCCTGCCGGCTGGGACGCTGGCCCCACAGTCGGCGTTCCCCTGCCCTCCTCGCACCCTCCCTCTCCTTCCCAAATCGGGCAGAACGTGTAGCTGTGACTTTGCTTTTTCCTTCTTGGCACTTTCCACATTTGACTCATATTTTAAAACGTTTTAATCACAGAAGCACATTTCCACATACCCACTTCCCTTTGTGCTCACCTGGTCCACCCACGGGGGCCCTGCCGTCGCATGTGGGAAATGCTTTGGGTGGAAACTCACCCTTCTTTGCCAGCATCCGGACCACGGCATGGGGCCTGCTGGCTGGCAGGACCGCCTTCTCCAGATTAAACACGAGGCCCGTGCCCGTGGTGCTGAAGCTCTTGCTAAGAGCTGGGTAGCCGCGTTTCTTGAGATGCGGTTTAGGAAACACGGAAACGCGACCATCCTCCTCTGGCTCATCCTGTGAAACCTGAGTTCCGTCTGAGCGTCGGCCTCCCCGGCGATGGCCTGCCTTGGTGAGGGGAGACCTGGGGCTGCGGAGTGAGGCTGAGGCACAGGCCGGGCTGCCAGAGGCAGATGCGGGGGAGAAAAAGCTACACAACCCCTGAGTCCAGTCCATCGTCACTGCGGTGACCCCAGGGCCCAGGGACAGCTGCCTGCAGGAGGCAGGCTTTGAGCCGGGCCTCTGTGCTGGGCTTCATACTGAGCCCCCATAATCCATGTCCTCCTGGGTCTGTGAGTGTGACCTCATTTGGAAATAAGATGTCATCAAGCTAAGATGAGGTCACACTGGGTTAGGTTGGGCCCTGACTCAGTGATGGAGGCCCAGGCCCTTACAGGAAAGGGGAATGGACGGGCAGGAGAGGCCTGTGAGAGGCAGAGGCGGGGCGGAGGTGGGGAGGGGGCAGAGGCGGGTGTGTGTGCAGAGGCGGGGGG
>NW_005875522.1:0-11920 GCF_000147115.1 Myotis lucifugus | reverse complement strand
CCCCCTTGCATGCAAGGAAAAACTTATCCAGGGTTTGCCGGACGCGGCGGGCGGTGGGCAGCGGGCGGGGCTCACGGGGCCCCTCGGTGCGTCCCAGGATCAATTGACTGTGCGTGCGGTGCTTGTTTGACCTTCCTTGGAATTTCCCCGAGACAACGTCAAGTCCTGTGTGATTAGGATGATTGCAGTCGTTGGCTCTTTGGGCGGCTGACCGGGCGGTGCTCAGAAAGGAAGGCAGCCATGGTGTGGAGAGGGGAGGAGGAGGGCGCACCTTGCTTTTATCAGCTTCTCTCAGAGGGAAGCTGCGTCACTGCTTCTCATTGTGACCTATTGGGCGTTAGCTCAGGGGCGTGGGCAAGAGCTTAGCTTTTCCCGCCAGGATGGGGGGCTGCCTGCTCGCGCACGCTTTTGCCTGCAGGTGAGCTTCATCTGAATGACAAAGGCCGAGCACCTCAGCGCGCCTTTTCTGGCTCCCGAGGCACCGGAAGCCGGGACGCCCCGACCGACCCACACTTTACGGCTCTGCCGTCTGTGCTGTCCAGAGACAGCGGGTCCTGTCAGGGACGAGGTTGGTGTCTGAGGCGTGCGATTCGGTTCCCGCCCTGAGGAGAGGGAGCTGTTCTCATTGCAGCGCACAATGCCTTGCTCCAGGGCGAGGTGCGAGCATTGTCCTGACAGCCGCCTGCCGCCTCCTTTGCTTTCTGTGTTCCTCATCTCAATGAAAGGGCTCCTGGGCGTGTGTTGTCAGCTGAGGGGAGCGCGCGGCGGGCCTCCCTGGAGCGGCTGCGGACGGACGTGAGGCTGCAGGTGAGGTGGGCAGAGCGCGGGAGGGAGGAAGAGCGGTGAGTGCGTGCGCTGAGGTGCTAGGTGTGTCCGGACAGCAGAGATGCTGTGCTTCCCTTTCTGGGGCATGTGGGCTTGTTTGTGTGTTCCCTGTTTTCTTTGAACTCATGGAAGATTGAAGGTGGAGAAGAGTGTGTTGGCTTTTTTCTTCCTTGTGGTTTGCCAGGCCCAGTTGAGTCGCCTGGCGTGCAGGTGCATAGCTTCCATTGGCTATTCCACAGGGAGTCATATGGCGTTGCTTCGTGTTGCTGCTTCAGTGCGAATTGCCAGCGAGTGCTTGCCTCCCGTGAGGGCCTGCAGTTGTCTTGCACTTTCCCCGGCCAGTTTGCATAGGGAGCATTCACTGCATGGCTCTGGCGTCACATTTTCAGCCTGTCCTTAGGGCCCATGCAGTGTTCTGTGTGCTGTGCTCTGCCTTGTGCCACTCTGCTCTTTTCCTGTTCTTTCCCCCTTGTCCTGTGCTGCTCCTATGCCTGCGTGTCTTTCCCGGCCACATGTCTTGTGTGCGTGCTTATTCTTGACTCGCTTTCTGTTGTGAGGCGGCATCCTTCTCTGCTTTGTGTGTGTGTGCTTTTGGGTTGGTGTCCTGGTTCTGAAAACCGGTCTGGATGTTTTCCTGTGTCGGCACTTCTTGGTAGGGTTGCCCTACGAATTCCTGATGTCATTGATGGTTCCTGATTTGCCCTCCGCTGCGCTTCTACGTTTCCAAGTGGTGCTTCTGTTACTCTGCTGCCGTCTGGTGGCTGCCAGTGGGATGGCGAGGGTTTTCTGTAGCGGTGGGGAGTTGGTGCTGTGCCGTCACTGTTTCTTGGTGTATTGCTGTTCCGAGGATATTTCCAAGGCTTCCTATGGCATGCTTTCGTCCTATTTTTCTGCTGTCCCTCCCTCCTTCCCTCCCTCCTTCCCTCCCTCCCTCCCTACCTCCCTCCCTCCCTCCCTCCCTCCCTCCCTTCCTTTGTGCCTTCCTTCCTTCCTTCCTTCCTTCCTTCCTTCCTTCCTTCCTTCCTTCCTTCCTTCTTTCCTTCCTTCCTTCTTCCTTCCTTCCTTCCTTCCTGTATCTGTGCGTCCTTGGCCTGGAAGTGGCTCAGCTGGTGTGCGCGTCTGGTTTGTCATTGCTCCCTGCCATGCCAGGTGTGCTTTGGATGTTGTGGTTTTGCTTTTTTGAGGGTGTGTGCTAACTCACCACACAAAGTCCTTCCCTGAGCCGTTTTCTTCTCCATGGCCCGTAGTGATTCCTTTCGCAGTTTCTGTTGGACCTCACCATGGTCTCTCTCTTTTGTCACTTAGAATGCCTTGCATGCAGCCTAGGGTGCATATTCTGTCAGCGGCCTAAGGATAGCCGTTCGGGGATTGTGCTGGCACGAGCTCTGTGCTGTGATGTCACGGGACGCTTGTGTTTGTGACATTGGCACAGGTGTCCTATAGTCTGTGCACGGGGCGACGGATTTACTTGCTTTGTTTTCAGCGCTCGCTGTGCTGGATTCTGGCCGTGATTCCTGTTTACTGTCATCCAGGTCACCTACCCCTCTTCTAGCCTCATCCCTACCCCTGACTGTCCATGAAGGGAGGCCACTGAGTGTAGGGCATTTTCCCTGCGGACATTGCGCGTTGCATTGCTGCTTTCTGCTGGCTGCAGGGAATATGTCTGCATCTCAGTGTTTTCAGGGAGGTGGTTTCCCTAGTCCAGGGTGCAACTGGCTCTTTCCCCACAGTTTGTGCAACCCGTGTGTGTGTGCGTTTGAGTCTGGGTGTTGTTCCGCAGCATTACTCACTGCTAGTCATGTGATGTTGAGTCCTTTCTGCCATTTCTCCCTGTGAAGCCGTTTTCCGCTGTTTGCTTCGTGTTCTCCGCATTGGTTACTTGCTTGGTCAACGAAGCCTTGTCAGGGTTGGCTTGAGCTGGCACTGGCTTGCATGTTTTCCTGCGCTGTGTCGTGCTTCCTGAGCGAAGCCTGTACATGTCAGTTTGGTTTAGTCGTTTTTGATATCCCCTGCAGATTTCCTCGGTGCTTCCCCGCCCGGGTATACCAGCAGTGTCCAGCCAGCCTGTCTTCCATGCTGGCGGTTTCACATTGGCGGTGTCTGTTGTTCCAAGGCTGAGGGTGGAGCGGCAATCCCTTCTCTTTGCGCTTTGAAGCGCGTGCTACTTTATTTGTGATCCTTTGCTGCCATCTTGTGGCTACTTTAGGAACAGCAGCGCATTTCCGGAAAGGCTTTGGACAGTGCTGTTTCCTGCTTCACTTGCGCCTTCCCTGACCTCTTCTTTGGCTTCTTCTCTGGTTTCAAGCTTCAGCTTTTACGGCGATCACGTCCTAACGTCTGTTTTCTTTTCGGGAGCCTTTTACAGTGTTGGAATCGACCATGGAGAGCTGGCTCTTACTCGTGATTCCTTGCTGCCCCCCCTTGTGTGTTTGCCCGAGCTTTGAGAGTTGCTCTATTGACTCCCAGTAAGGCTTGTTGGCCTTGCCTCCCTTCACAGTGCATTGGCAGGATCCCTGTGAGCTCCGTGGAGTCTTCCTTGCAGCTGTTGACTGTTTTCCTGTGGTCCTTGAGGTGCACTTGAGGTTCCATGCTGCTCGCTGCTGAGAGGCATTGGTTCCTGTTCAGTGCTTTGTTCCTCGCCATGTCTTGCTGTCAGTTGTTCGTTGTCTGCTGCTGGCTTCGGCAATGCTGGTAGCTCTTCCCTTGTGATGCTTCTCTGCTTGTGTGCCTACATCTCCTGTATGTGACTGCGTGGCCCTTCATCAAGGTTGCCATCTGTCCTTTCGGTGGTCTTTTGTGCTCAGCTTTACCGTGCCCTCATGGGGCTTCCTGCGTGGGTTAGGATTTTGGTTGGGGGGGTACTGCAGGCTTCCAGTCTTGGAGGTTTTGGGGGAGTTTTGGAAGGAGGGAGGGAGGGAGGGAGGGAGGAGGAGGGAGGGGGGAGGGAGGAGTGGGACTGTGTGTGATGTGGTGATAGGTGGGCCCGAATAGCAGAGATGCTTTGCTTTCCTTTCTGGGCCATGTAGGCTACACTGCTTGCTTCCTGTTTTCCTTGAAGTCATGGGAGAGTGAAGGGCCAGAAGTTTGTTGGCTTCTTTCTTCCTTGTGGTTGTCCATGCACAGTCGCCTGCTGTGCAGCTGCACAGCTTCCATGTGCTGTTCCACAGGGAGTTCTGATGGGTGGTTGGGTGTTGCTGCGTCACTGTGAATTTACTTTGAGTGTTTATGTTTCTTGAGGGCCTGCATTTCTCTTGCACTTCTACTGGCCCATTTACATAGGGAGCATTCACTGCATGGCTCTGGCTTCACTTTTTAATGATGTCCTTGGGGGTCATGCAGTGTTCTCTGCGCTGTGCTCTGCCTTGTGCCATTTACCTGTTTGTCTGTTCTTTTCCGCTTGTCCTGTGCTGTTCCCATGCTTGCATGTCTTCCCCGGCCACCTGTCCTGTGTGTGTGCGCGCTCCTCCTGGACTCATATTCTCCTGTGAAGTGGCCTCCTTATCTGCTGGTTGGCGTCATGGGTCTGGCTGTTTTCCTGCTTAGGCACTTCTTGGCTGGGCTGCCCTGTGACTCCTGATGTCATTGCTGGTTCCTGATTTGCCCTCCATGTTTTCATGCTGTCTCGCGACGTTCGCCTGTGGCTTTTCCTCAAGTCGCCATCTCACTACGCTTTCAGCTTGAAACTCACAGGGTCTGCTGTGCCCTGTTGCAGGGTTGTTGTGAATGTCTTGCGTCCGCTGCTCTTCTCCATTTCCGAGTGGTGCTTCTGTTCCTCTGCTGCCGTCTGCTGGCTGCCAGTGGGATGGCGACATTTTGCAGCGGTGGGGAGCTGGTGCTGTGCCGTTACCTTCCTTTGATGTGCTGCTGTTTTCAGTAGATTTTCAAGGTTGCCTATGGCATGGTGTCCTCTCATTCTTCCAGTTTTCCTCCCTCTTTCCCTCCGTCCCTCCATCCCTCTCTTACTGTCTTCCTTCCTTCCTTCCTTCCTTCCTTCCTTCCTTCCTTCCTTCCTTCCATCCTGTTTGTCTGCTTGCACAGTGGGTTAGGTGGTGTGAGTGTCAGGTGTGTCATTGCTCCGTGGAATGCCTGGTGTGCTTTGGGTGTTCGAGTGCTGCTGTTTTGAGGATGTCTCCTCCATCACCACACAAAGTCCTTCCCAGAGTTGTTTCCTTCTCCTTAGTCCCTACTGATTCCTCTTGCAGTTCCTGTTAGACCTCACAATTTTGTCTCTCCTTTGGGGCCTACAATGTCTTGCTTGAGCCTGGGCTGCATATTCTCTGAGGTGCCCAATGATAGTCGTTTCTGGATTGTGCTTGTGGGAGGGGAGGTGTGTGCTGTGATGCCACGGGACAGCGGTGTTTGTGCCATTGGTGCGCGTTCCTTGTCCTCTGTGCATGAGGCTATGGACTTCTGTGTCACGGCCAGGGGACGCTGCTTTCAGGGCTGCCTCTGGCTGGTCTTCCTGTGGTGTTTCCTACTTGCTTTGCTGGATTCTTGCCCGGATTTATGTTTCCTTTCACCTACTGGACCTACCCTCCTTCTATCCTAGTCCCTGGCCCTGAGTCTTCACGAAAGCGGGGCAATGAGTGCTGGGCATCTGTGGCAGTGACATTGTGTGGTGCATTGCTGCTTTTTGCTGGCTGCAGGGAACATCTCCCAGTTGAGGATGCCACTGGCTCATTTCCCACAGCTTGTGCCGTCTGTGTGTGTTCATGGCGTATCTGGGTGTTGTTCCACAGTATTAGTTGATGGTGGTGATGTCGTGTTGAGTCCTGTCTGAAATTTCACCTTGTGCAGCCACTGTTTATGGTTTCCTTCGTGGTTTCTGCATTGGTTGCTTGCCTGGTCAGCGAGGCCTTGTCAGCCCTGGCCTGCCAGGACGCTGCTTTGCATGTCTTCCTGCGCTGCATCTTGCTGTGCTAGCAAAGCCTGCACGTAGCGGCTTGCTTTAGTCATTTCTGATATCCCCTGCAGCTTCCCATGGTGCTTCCCCGCCCGGGTATGCCAGCGGTGTCCACTGAGCCTGCCTTCCATGCTGGCGGTTTCCCATTGGCGGTGTCTGCTGTGCCCAGCCTGAGGATGCATCTGCAGGCACTTCTCTGTGCGCTGTGAAGCGCGCGCCACTTCATTCGTGATCCTTTGCTGCCATCTTGTGGCTATTTCTGGAATAGCAGCATGTTTCGGGAAAGGCTTCTTGGAATGTTGTTTCTTGCTGTACTTCAGGCCTTCCCTGGCATGTCTTCTGCCTTCTTCTCTTGCTGTGAGCTTTTGCTTTTCCTGCGATCAAGCCCTACCTTGCATTTTCTTTGCGGGGCCCTTTTACATTGCGGGAAGCTGTCCTGGATAGCTCGGTTGTGCCTGAGAGCGTGTACTTCCCCTTGACCCCCTCTCCCCCAACCTTGTGTGTTCTGCGAGGTTCGAGCTTCCCTTTAATGTCTCCCAGTAAGGGAGGCCGGGCGCAGCCCGGCCTCACAGTGTGCAGGCATGATGACTGCGTGGCTCGTGGAGCCTTCCTTGCAGCTGCTGACTGTTTCTTCCGCTGTTCTCTGAGAGGTGTGTTCGTGGTTCCGTGATGCTTGCTGCTGCCATGGATTGGTTCCTGTTTACTGCTTTGTTCCTTGCTATGTCTTCGGGCAACTGCTTGCTCTGTGCTGTCAGCTCTGGCATTGTTGGCAGCCGTTCCCCTGATGGTGCTTCTTTGCTTGGATGCGCGCATCTGATGCATGCATTGTCATGGCACTTCATCGGGCATTTTATCTGTCCTTTCCTGTGTCTGCTGTGCTTTGTTTTCCTGTTTCCTCATGGTGCTTGCTGTGCGGCAGAGGGTGGGTTAGGGGTGAATGGAGCTACGAAGGCTTGGAGGTTTTGGGGGAGGTTTGCAGGGAGGGAGGGAGGGAGGGAGGGAGGGAGGGAGGGAGGGAGACAGGTAGAGAGATGCAGAGAGGCACAAAGACAGGCAGGGAGACACTGGCAGGCATGGAAATAGGCAGAGGTGCAGATTTGGTGTTTCTTAGCTACCCCCTTGGCTGTCTCTTCCCCTGTGTGCCAAGCACCCATGGACGCATGCCCCTTCACTGTGAGTCTGCTTCCCCGCTTTGGTCAAAGTCACTGAGATGTGCTGTGGAGATGGTTGCTTCTTTGCAGCCTGGCTGTGGCTGCCTGCAGAGCTTGCCGGTCTTCTCTCTGTTCTTCTGACCGTGTGGAGTTTGCCTTCGGGGTATGGGTCTTCTGTCAGCACGCTGTAGCTGCTGTGCTGCCTGTGTATGGGGATTGCTGTTTGTGTGGTTGAGGCCTGATGCTGTCCCCGTGTCTTCCTTTGTCTTCACTGCTGTGTGAGTCCCATTCTTTATTTCGTGCCTGTGTGTTGTTCCCGTGGGCTGGTACGTAGGTCCACTCTGCCGATTTGTTCCAGAGTGGCTACGGCGTGCGTTCTGGGCAACCCCTCCATGACGCAGTTCCATCTCTCACTGACTTTCCAATTCTCTGCAGGGATGTGTCATGGCAGCTCTGTGGCATTGCTCCCTGGGACATGGCGACATCTGGCATCCACTGCAGTGAATGACTTCTCACCTTCTTCCAGGAAAGGTGAGTGCTGCCACTGCCGTGCAGTTTCTGTGGTCTGTCCTGTGCTGTGCTGTGCAGTGTGATCCTGCATTTTCAGGTTGGCCTGCTGCATTGCTGTGTGCTGTGTCGTGGTAGGAGCTGTGTGCTGGTTGGTTCGGTGCTGGCCCTTGCAGGTGCTCCTGCCCCGTGAGACTTGTTGTGTGCTTTCCAGCAGTGGCAGCATTGTGGTGTGCGCTGCAGCCGCTAGTGACTGGTGGCTGTCGCGGGTCTGTTTGCCATGATCCTGTGTATGTCACGCCTTCATGTTCCCGTTACGATGAGTCCAGGCACACTGATGATGCCGTAGGGTCCATTATAGCGGTGGCATGGGTAGTAATTATGGTGAAGTTCTTTTCAGGTCATTGCTGTGAATAGAAGGACAGTGTGTGTGGGTATCTTACCCTGTGCTCCTAGGATGCCAGTCACTGTTCTGGTGATGTTGTCATCAGCATGTGCAGCAGAACACCAAACGGGTCATCCCCACATGCTTTCCCATGTTCTTGGGCAGGTGTGTGTTTCTTTCCCGTGTCATGAACTAACCTTCTGCTCCATGACATGTCCTGCTACCTGTGTGTGTTGCAGCTTCAACAGCTACCAAGTTTCCCTTATGTTTCCCCTGTGGGGGTTCCCCCCCCCTTCCTATTGTGCTCAACT
Organism: Myotis lucifugus; assembly: GCF_000147115.1. Classification (NCBI taxonomy): domain Eukaryota; kingdom Metazoa; phylum Chordata; class Mammalia; order Chiroptera; family Vespertilionidae; genus Myotis; species Myotis lucifugus. The sequence goes on along the minus strand of NW_005875522.1, from coordinate 3,838 downwards.
GTCCTGTCTGCTGTACTGCTGGCCCTGTGTATGGCATTTGCGGGCATTGAAGTAAGGTTTGCTGGCAAAGGCGTGTGCCTGCTGCCGCTTGCCATTTACATGGCAGCAGCATGGCAGGTGCAATGTGAGTGCTGCTGTGTGCATGAAAGTAATATGTGAGCCTGCTCACAAGAAATATAGTAGCAAAGACTGTTTCAAGCCCACAAGCATCAAGTTGCAGCACTGGACACACGGCCGGAAGCCCTGCACAGGAACTGTTGTATGAGCACAGCAGTGCTGCTGTCCATGGTTGCTACAGTGCTTGCCCTTATGATGCTGTCTGCCTGTATTTCACAGTGTGTCATAGGAGCAGTGACAGTGCTCTCACGGTGCTTGCATTATTTCCCTTGTGATGCAGGGCTTCTTGTGCTGGCTTTGCTGTCATGTGCTGTTGAGACTTGAGATGAGCAAGACTGCAGGTCACCCTGTTAAGCCTCCATTTTGGGGCTGGTGCCTCCTAATCCCTTGAAAAGTGTCCCCATGCCACCCATGAGAGCCCATGTACCCTTGACGATTTCCAAGGGCGTGATGGGTGTGCACACTGTGCAATGTATTGCGCGGTGTGCCATTCATGAGGGAGTAGCAACATGGATCGAATCCATGGGACCTTTCCCCTTTTGGACACTGTCTGCTGAATCAGTGTGATCTTCCTGAATGGGCACATCGAAGCGACCCTACCTTACTTCCTGAGTGTGCTGACCATGATGGGCAAAGAATTGGGCTTTACCATATGTGTGCCATCCTTCACGTGCTTGTGAAAATCTCCATGGAGCATGTTTACGGATTGCTACTTTACGCTTGCGTTGCGGTCAGTCTTTGCACAGGAGATTTTGGCTGCCCATTGCAATTGCAATGATGCCTGTGAAAGCCGTGCTAGCAAAGGCAGCGTAGCTGGCGGGTCCACGACAAGGCTTTTTTGCATGGTGTGGTCATGGCATCCAGTTCCAGATGACAGCTGTCATTGGCTATGCTGTCTCCCACTGTTAGCAGCCGTCCAATGCCAGCAGAATCCCTTCATCTCAAAGTTGCCGCCAGATGCAAGTGCCATGTATGCGCCCAAACGATGCAGTGCCTGCAGGTCATTGTTCCCATTCTTGTTCTACGGCCAGGCGGTGCACTGTTGAAGCATTGCCTGCAATCCCCTACAAGAGCAAGCACTGTACCACCCCACACAGTCCAGCATTCAGTGCCAGCGTTTCTCTTAGCGAGGTATGCGTGGTGTTTATGGCATGGCTGCATGCCATGGTGTGTTCCTGGATGCTGAGCGGTTGGTCCTTTCCAATGCTTCCATCGGCATTACTGTTTCCGGGCATTCCGCAGATTGGGGGTCCTCAAGGGGGCATTGGCGGTTGCTTTTGCGGCAGAAAGGTATTCATGGCCAGAAGCATGTCCATCATGGCTCCTGTAGGCGCTTTGGGAGAAGCATTCGTAGTCCCACTGCTACTATTATGTGCTCTAGGTGTTCACAGGCACGAGGCCCAATAGGATTCCCACATGGCAGGCCCTGGGTAGAGAGCTGGTCGTCTGTGCATTCCGTGAGGTAGGGATGGGTGGGCCATCCTCCTCCTTCCTCCCTCCTCCCTCCTCCCTCCTCCCTTCTCCCTATTCCCTCGTGTGACTGTGTGCTTGGCAGCGCAGCCACGCTCCCCTCCCCCCTTGATCATGGCCCAGAGTTCCGAGAAGCACTTGTGTCAGTCCCTGCATCCCTGCACTGACTGTTGTGGAGTGGGTGCTTCCGCTGCTCTGAGGGTGGGTTGTTGTCTCGTGTTGTGGGGGACAGAAGGACCCTATGGAGGCTGCACCCCTTGGCATTTGTCCTCCTCAGTCACTACTTCTGTGTGGCAACGGCAGGTTGCTGCTTTCATACTCGGCCTCCGAACACAGCTGGTTGCGGCGATGCCGTTGCCGGGTCTGCCTATGCAGAGCTGCCTTCCAACGGGGGCTTCCAGGTATGTGGGTCATGTGGTCCCCCGGGTTTTCGGGTACACTGCTGGGTGCGGTGTGTCGCATTGCCCGGCAGGTTCACGTATGTGCTTGTGGGCTGTGTCACGTGAGCCTTTCCTAGGGCAGGCAGTGAGATCCTGATCCATGCCATGTCATGGGAGGGGTGTCTTCTTCAGCTACAACGGGTTGCTGCTGTGTCCTGTGTGTCCGAGACCTTGGGTCGGCCTGTGCTCTCCCTGTGCTTGGCCATATTTGGTGATGCGTGTCACCAATGTGTGCCAAGTGTTTGGTCCTGCGCTGGGTCACGGGTGGCTCCACCCATGTCCATTCCCGTGCTGGCTTCTCTCCTTTCCTGCCCTGTGTGCGCTGAGCCATGCTGTGTGGTGCCCTAGCCATGGCAATGCGCCGTGGCCTGTAGGGTGCAGGGTGTGTCCGGAGTCAGCATTCACAGTGTCTGTGTCGTTTCCCTGGGGCAGTGTGATCGCTTCCTGACGGTGAGGAGATGCCTCCTGCTGCTCGTGCGTCGTTTCTGCTCGAGCAGAGCGCAAGCTCCCTGTGCCACTCTTCACAGTCAAGCTTTGTGCAGTGCTCCTGTCCTTCTCCTGTCTGCTCGTTTGAATGTGGATTGTGACTGCTGCGTTGAGGAGGCGGTGCGTGCAATATGGGCTCTTTGCCCGTCCCTGGAAGTCCTCCAGGCTGCCATGTACAGCTCCTGGCAGCTGAGCCATGCAAGAGGCTTCTGTTCACAGCATCTGTGCTTTCTGTGTCTGGCTCCCATTTTCATGGCCCATCTGCAGCATGCCTTCCACCCCCTACCAGACTGTTTGCTGTCACTTTCCTAGCTCGCAGAGAGCCGTCACAATTTCCATGCACAGGTCTTTCTGCAGTGCCAGAGACTCCCTGGGCCCATGTGATCTGCCTGCTGTGTGTTCCAGCACTTCAAGGTGACCATGCGGTTGATGCCGTCTGTCTGTAGGGCAGTGAGGTGTGGTGCTGACAGTTTTGCAGAGCAGTGCCGGTTCTGTGGGTGCCTGCTTTGATTCCGGTACGGCACTTGTGAGCGTTGGCTGCTGAAATGTGTGATCCCTGCCCATGTAATCTCTCCGTGGAGTACCTCTCAAGAGCGCCTTCTGTGCTAAGCTGCTGGGCTTTACAACATCGGCTCGGCTGCCTTTCCGTCCCTATTTCACGATGACGCCATCCACCCCACTGTGCTTGCTCCCCTTGCTGGTTGTGTGTGCTTGCCTGTTTATTGGGAACGTCCTGCATATGTATTGGTAGGTGCATGGTAGTACTGCACATGCATGGGTTTGTGTGGCATGGATGTGAGGTCTGTGCCCTAACAGCTCCCTTTCCCTGTGTATTGCACACAGGGCTCCAGTTTCTTGCTACATTTCTTGCCTGTGTGGAGCTGCAGGGTTAACTGTGCTTGGATTGAAGGGGGGGGGCATTACAGGGCCTCTGCTTGTGCCCACTAACTGGGAGAGTGTGAGTCAGATTTGTCTGTTCCTTTGCCTTCTGTTACATCCTCTTACTTCTTGTCGCTGCTCCTGCCAGGGTTTTCCCTGCTCATTTCATAGGGTTAGGAAGTTCTCCAGGGCATTCTCTGTGTGCCGGCAGCAGGTGTCCCCATCCTTTTCCTTTTGCTGCCTGAGGTACGTGTGAATCCTGCATTTCTTCTTTGAGGGGAACTTCCTGTGTGGCAATGACCCAATGACTGCGTTGTCAAAGGTTCCTGCAGAATGGTGCATGCGTGCTGCCTTCCACTGCAAGCGTCCTTGCTGTGTGGGAATGGCTGTCCGGTACTGTCTGCATTGTGTGCATGGTGCGTGGCATGTGGGCGTGCATGTGTTCT
>NW_005875521.1:0-11925 GCF_000147115.1 Myotis lucifugus | reverse complement strand
CATGTCTTTTGATTGGAGCATTTAATCCATTTACGGTTAAGGTTATCATTGATAGATACTTGTTTGTTGCCATTTTTATTCTTTATGCCTGTGTTCCTTCTTCCCTTTCTATTTTTAATTTTTACAACAATCCCATTAGCATTTCTTGCATTGCTGGCTTGGTGGTAATAAATTCACTTAGCCTTTTTTTGTCTGCGAAGCTCCTGATTTCACCTTCAATTTTGAATGATAGCTTTTCTGGATAGGATATTCTTGGAGTCAGTCCCTTGCTTTGCATCACTTTGTATACTTCATTCTATTCCCTTCTGGCCTGATGTGTTTCTGTTGAAAAAATAAGTTGATAGTCTAATGGGAGATCCCTTGTAGGTAACTTTCTGTCTCTCTCTGGCAGCCTTTAAGATTTTTACTTTGTCATTGATGTTTGCCAATTTTATTTGAAAAGGAGAATAGAGGTGAGAGCAGATAGGCCTAAATTTAGGACGTGAAACAAGTTAAAAAATTAGGAGAAGAAAAGAGCAAGAGAAGAGAGAAAAAATTGAGTAGTGAAGAAAAAGAAAAGATAAGGGGAAATGGAGTAGGAGCAGGGAAGAGGAATTAGATATATGAATAAACCAACAAAGACTAGGATAATAACACATCTATAAAGCAGGTAAAGAAGATCCATTTTTTATAAGGAGATAAAAGAAAGGAAAGAGGAAAACTAAAATGGGGAAAGGAGAAGAAAAATGAGAGGAAGAAAAGAGAAATGAGGAAGAAAAGGGTGCAAAAAATAAAATAAGGTAAAATGAAAAAATTTAAATAATAAAAATAAAAAAGTTATGTGTCGTTCGCTTCAGCCGAATTTTACTGCCCATGGGGGCTGGTTGAGGACCCCACTCTTCTGTTCTGTCTGCCAATTCTGGGCTCCTGTTAGGTCCTTAGGTGCTGGTCACTGCCAGGCACTGTCTTTGGCTTTTAGCACCCGGTTGAAGCTCCGAGCGATCCACCAGTCCACTGCTTGTGTCCGTCTCCACAGGCCTTGGCTGCAAGCAGGCGGGGCCAGGCTGCCCTCTTTGCCTGTCTGCCAGCTGTCAGTCTTAATCACTCAAAAGTCTGTTTCTGACAGGGCTGTAGGTGGGTTTGGTGCTGTTTCGCTTTCAGGGAGTAATATGGGTGTTTTTTTCCTGACCCAGAGTTACTCCTCCTTGAGTGGCCCAAAATATTATCCTGGCCTTGGCTGGTCAGAGAACCTTGTATGGAGACCAATGGGGTTGGCTGGCAACCTGGAGTTTTTATTGGTCTGGTTCCTAGAATAGCTGGGTGGACAGTCCCTCTTCCAACCCAGGGCTCCTTGGGACTATTCAGACCCGCAACCTTGGCCTCTGCCTTTGTTTCCTCTGGGAGGCTCAAAATGCAGGGTGTGGCAGCTGTGTCACCTGTCTTGAAGCTACTGGGAGGGGCTAGCTCTTCTGGGGAGAAAGGCCACTTAGTTTGGAAGCTTAAGAATGTTCCATTCCAGGGCTTCCTGGCCATGGTCCTCCTGACCTGCTTTCCCTCCCCGGCCTCCTCCTCAAGCACCTCAAAGTCTATGTCTCCCCTCCCTGCGCCAAAGCCTCAAGGTGAGTGTTTGCCAATTGAAAAAAGGCCTGTGATTGGGCTTAGAGATAAAAGCAAAGACAAAACAAAACCAAAACAAGGAAAACTTCTGGTTCAACTCCCCCGCCCCCGCGGCCCACCACCAACCTGCTTTCCCACCCAGGCAGCCTTTCGAGGCTGTGGTCTTGGGTCGGTTCCCCACAGCCAGTAGCCCTGTGCTTTTTCTTTTCACAGTTGGACGTTACACCTGTTGCCAAGGGACTTGGCTTTGGTGCAACGCAGCTTCCTCCTCACCCTCTTGGCCCACTGGCCCACCACCTCCCTCAAGCCCACGTTCCTGTTCCTACCAGTCTCCAGGCGTCCTCTGACCTTCCTTGTTGTAAATTGTCTCCTCAGCTGTGTGTAATTTGTTAATTCCGGGCGGATGTTCTCTGATTTAGTTCGATTTCCAGTCTGACCCGGGATGAGGTGTATGACACATCTGCCTATTCGGCCGATATCCGCGTTTGTCATTTTCATACAGAATACCACGAACCTGTCTACTGATGTGCCATGGGGCTCACCTGCATTCAATGTGAGTCGCTTTTTTTTTTCTTTTTAATTTAAAGGTGATCAAAATAATAGGCTCTAGCTACCAGAGTAATTCAGGTCAGTTTCAACCCAGCCAAGCCCACGTCTCAGCGCTAACGCTGCTGTTGCCCTGGAATTCTGTTGTCCAGGAACGTTGTTGAATGATTCGGGCCCATCCCTCTGGCCTCGAGAGTCTGGTGTGACTCACCCCCTGGCCAGCCGTTTAAACCACTTCAGGCGGGAGGAAGTGCCCAGTTACCCTGGGGCAGTCCTGGTGCCACTTTGATTCTTTTCAAAAAGGCAGTTCACGAAAGACGATTCCATTTAGATCCCTCAGCAAAACCTCTCATACCAATAAACTCACATGTCACACAAAAATTCTTGGTCTGACCATGTGTACCTTTTTTTTTATATTGAGAAAATGCTAATCATTAGAATAAGACCCAAGGAAGATATTTGTTCCCATTAAGGGAACGAGGAAAACGGAGTCTTGAAAAGCGTAGACAAAACTTAACGGTGTCTTGGAAGCGGCCAAAGTGGCATAAGGAGCTCTGGGGTCTGGCAGACTTGACTTGCACCTCCTAATGCTAACCACCAGACCTAGCTCTCAGAAGACACTGGCTTTGCAGGGTCTCACATCACTAGCATGAATGAGGTCAGGCGTGGAATGAACCAGGCACACAGTAGGTGCTTTTACGAGGAGCCTACACTTCTCTGCGGGCCCCCGGGCCTGAAGAAGTGCCCTCAACAGGCTCATCCAAATGCTGGGGTGCGGGGCGAGGACACCTGTCTGAAACAGGGGATGCTGGCCCTGGCCGCACACACAGGATGGAGATTTGAAATGCATTCCTGAGAGGTGTTTCATTTCAGTCGGCTGATGAATTGATAACCATGAATACTTTATGTCTCTCTCTGGGCTTGTCTGGACAACATGTCGTGCTGAGAACTTGACAGAAAAATTGGATTCAGGATCCAAAGAGCCTGGGAGGCAGAGCCCAGACCCCCAAACCCACCTGACCCAGGCTGGTCCCTCCCCCCACCCCCTTTTTCCAAGGGTCAGGGAGCTTTGGAATAATGAGAGGTCCAGGGTGTTTTTGAAATAATAGAGGAGATATGTTTAGTTGGGGGTCTTTAGTTTGGGCAATCAATTCCTAATAGCCCTCCCCTGTGACCTGGGCTAAGGTGAGTGGGCCGGTCCCCAAGGCAAGGACAACAGAAAGGAGACAATCGACTTAAACTCAAGAAAAAGTTGAGGTTTTATAAGAGAAACTCAGGCCCGGAGAGGGTGGACATACCCAAGCTCACCCAGCAAGTCAGGGGTGGACCACAACCCACATAGGTGAATAGGTGTTATTCCTGGACTCCATCCCTCCATCCATCCCTCCATCCATCCATCCCTCCATCCCATGGAGGAGGGAGGGAGGAGACAGGGAAGGAAGGAAACAAGCTCTAGGTCCAATTCTCTCTTCACTTGTGAGCCTCCTTCCCCACGGCCCCCACGCCTCCCTGTCCGCCTCTCCCTGTTCCTTCTCGCTCTGCGCTGTGAGTCGTCCCTCGGGATACGTCCGTCCTCCTAACTGTCGCCTGTGCTCGGGGCTCTGGAGGACACATTCCCCCCTTCCTGACTCTCCCGGAACCTCACTCCCCTCCCAAACCCCGGGCTGCAGGAGGGCGCGTCCCGCTTCACTGCGGGCGTGGGGCTGTGCTCTCTCAGCGAAGGCACCACGGGCGCTTGAGCCTGGAGGGCCCTTAGGGACCCGGGCCTCTGACTCCTGGGCTCTTCCTCCAGGCAGGTGGGGAGCCTCCCGGGGGGAAGGGCCGTGCATTGAGATCCCATTTCGGTTTCACAGTAGAAATGTTCAGCGGCAAAGGCAGTGTTTTTGTAGCGACCCTGAGGGTCTGGCTGGCTGGGCAGGTGGAACTTGTCAGAGCACCGGAGGCTCCTGAGCGTGGGCTCAACACCTTTTCTGCCTGGTCCCCTTCCCCCCTTGCTCCTCCTCCGGGCCCCCCAGGACAGCGGGTGCCCCAGGCAAGGCCCCGAGGATGCCACTTTCTGGCTTGGAGGAGGCGGGGTCAGGGAGCGGTGCAGGGAGGGTGGTTTGGGGAATCGAGGTGTCACAGCCGGTGAGTGGCAGGGCCAGCATGAACACCTCCAGTTCATCCTCCTCCCGCAGGCTGTGTGGGGTGGTTAGAGGGGAGCTCTGTGGGTGAGACAGGGGTCACATCCCGGGCCGAAGCAGGTGTACCTGATAAGTGCGGTCATCCTCAGATACACATGCATGCACACAGCATAGACACCCATGTACACACATGCAAACACACACATGTTCACACACACAGCTGACTCAGGCCTGGCAGTGGCTGGCATGCTTGCTGTCTAGACAGAACTAGGAGCTGAATGGTCCCCCACTTTGGGGGGACGCAGCTGGGGGCTGTAGACAGGTACCCACACCCGAGCATACACATGCACCCAAGCATATACAAACATGCATGCACACCTGGACATGCACAAACATGCACCCACACCTGAGCATGCACATACACCCGAGCACACACAAACATGCATGCACACCTGAGCACACATATGCACACACGCACACACGTGCACACCAGGATGGGTAGTAAAGCTTAATTAACATTCAGAGGATGATTGGGTCACTGCTGGGGAATTCCAGCACATTGAAAGACAAGACAGCCATCTCCTGCTATTCTCCCTTAAATCGTCATTTATCTTGGAACTGAGGAACAAGTGGCTCCGAGTGGTCTTCCTCCCTCTGCGGTGGTTCCACGTGGGTTTTCCGGAGACTGTATGTGACGTAGTCACTCAGCTGTCCACCCCTCCTCCGAGAGCCTGGGCGCTCAGCGCGTCCTCCCCTCTGCAGTTAACTGGCAATCACACCGCACAGTCCCCCAGCCGATGCTGGGGTCCAGACCCAGGGATGTGGGGTCTCCCTCCCAGCCTGCGGCGGCCGTCTCAGACAGACAGGAAGGAGGGGACATGTGGGACTGTGGGAGCCAGCGGCTGGAACCTTAAATATTCCAGTCACATCGCTGGCGGCGAGGCCGTAACCCGGTGCATTGAACAGGGGGGATTCCATTTTGTTCTGAATGCTGTTATTACCACTCGGGGGGCCCACAAAGGCCTTGGGAGGACAGGTTGAAATAAATACCTGAACTCAGAGAGCAGCAACATTTACTTAGCAAATGACATTTTAATGCTGCGAGTTGAATTTACATACTAATTAAAATTTCCCTTTAAAACATGGAGACTTTTGGCCTCTCCGCCTACCCGCAGTGACAAAGATTAAAAGATTTTTTATTACGCCCTGTCAAACCGAGCTCGCTGGGAAAGGTAGGAGCGCACTCGCATCGCCCATTGCCGCCAGGGCCTCATCCAGCGCCTGGCCACCTGCGCCCTCTGCCAGCTCATGGCAGGCTGGGGTCCCCGAGGCTGGGGTCCGTGAGGCTGGGGCCCACAAGGCTGGGGTCCCCGAGGCTGGGGTCTGTGAGGCTGGGGCCCGCGAGGCTGGGGTCCATGGGGCGCACCTGCCTCCTGCTCCTGGGAGCCGAGGCCTGAGCAGTAGGAGCGGAGGTGGGGAAGGGAGACAAGGACCCCGTTCATTGTCCCCAGAAACATTGTGCCTGGTCTCCAGGGGGCCTGACATGCCGTAAAAATGCCAAGGCCACTCTGGCAGGAAGCACCTGGTTGCATTGCCCAGGGAAGCTGGTACCTGGGGCGGCCATATCCAGTCACGTCTCTCCCCTCCCCTCCCCCCACTCCGCTTCCTTCCCAAGGTCCTCTGAGTAGCAGCCCCTTCTGAGCACTGGACAGATAAGGGGGACCCAGACGGCCCCACTTCTACAAGGCCACGTTGGCCTTCTGTGGCTTCAGCCCTTGTACCAGAAAAGCCGCCTTTCGCGCCTGTTCCTGGGCAGGTCTGCCCAGCGTGCGTGTGCTCCACATTGGAACCACGCATGGTGTTGCCGAACTTTTACCTTTTAGTGATTCCGGGGGATGCGCATGGATGGTATCTTTCTGGCTCTAATTGGCGTTTCCCTGATGACAAACAAGCGGTGCCCTCTGGGTGTCTGCGACCACGGGCCTGTCCTCCTTTGTGGAGTGCCTTTTCAAGGTTTTCCCATCTTTCTGTGGGTTGTCCATCCTTTCCTCGCTGATCTGTGGGCGTTCTCTACAGGCACGTCCCTGGTGAATAGCTCCTGGGAATGTTCTGTCCCTGCTACTCCGTGCCTGCCTGCTGCTCTCCCGTCAGTTCCTTTGCTGGGTAGTTAGCTCTTAGTCACCATGTAGTCCGATTCAGCAGCCCTGTCCTTTCTGCATCCTGCTTCAGAATTCTTTCTCTACCCCACGGCATGAAGATAGTTGTATATGTTTTCATCTCGAGCCTTCTTCTTCCACCTTTGCATTTAGATTCGAAAACACTCTTAGAAATGCCATTTGCACACGGCGTGAGGGAGGTTTCAGAGACAGCCCGTCTGAGGGGAAGCAGCCACAGCCGCCGTGGGCCGGGCAGCTCCGCGTGGTCTACGTGGGGGAGAGGGCCGGGGAGGAAAGGAAGGCTCTCCCCGGAGCCCCCAGAAACGGCCGCAGGGTGTGAAGTGGCGCAGGCAAGACGGGGTAGAGGCGCTGGCCTGGCTGCAGGTGGGCTGCAGGGAAAGCAGCCAGACTGGGCCTCTGGGCCTCTGGCCACATCAACTCTGAAGGTCCTGCTTGACCCACTGGCTCCCCCCCCAGGGTCCCCCTGGGCCCCCCCACTATTGTTGTCTCCACTCTTCCTCCACCCCAGGGGGGCTCTGCCTGGTCACTCCCTCTCCCACCCTGCTCTCTCCTGAGCAGCAGTTCTCTCCTCCAGCCCAGCTCTAAGTCACTTTGCTGCTATTTATTGTTTTCACCAACCCAGCAGCTGGCTCCGCCCTGAAGGAAATGGCCCCAGTGATGAGCTCTCCTCCTCCAGGTGACACCTGCCTGGTCCGGGGGTGCTCCTGCCCCGCACACCATGAAGCTGCCCACAGACATTCTCCCAGGACTCAGGCTGAGCAAGGCCAGCCCTGTGGGAGCTGCCGGCCAGTTGTTAGAGGCTGAGACTGTGCAGCTGGTTCACAAGTCTGCAACACCGAGCACATCCTCAGGGAAGGGGCGTGCCCTGGGCCCCAGCGTTTTCCCACCTGCAGACGAGACCCTCACAGCCGGCTGTATAGGAGGGGCCACTCTGTTCAGCCAAGGGACCCATCACAGCAACAGGTGACCAGATTGCTTGCAGTTATTAAAATAATTCCACATCCATCGACATCTGATCTCACCTCCAGCATCTTCCCACGGGGGCCGAGCTCCAGGCTGGGGCTCTGAGAAGAAAGGGCAGATTTTCTGGTCTCTGAGCACTTCACCATCCTCCCTCCCCACCCCCCTGCCCCCCCCCACACACACACATTCTGGAATCCTCCATTCCTTCTGAACATAGTCCTTTTTTCATTGATGTTCTTTAAAGTATGGGTCTTGCATTAGGAATTAGGATTGTCCAGCAGTCACAGGGGCAATGAGAAGCAGCTGAGGGTCTGTTTTGGAAAAACAAGAGACCACAAGGAAAGGCTCTCCCAACTCAAAACCAAAAGAATAGTCCTGCCCCATAAGCCAGGGACCCGTGGGTATGCTGGTGGCCTGTCTGCTTTTACATGGAGGAGCGTTTTATTTATTTTTTTAGAAGTTTTTTTTAAAATAGATTTTATTGATTTCAGAGAGGAAGGTAGAGGGAGAGATAGAAACATGAATGATGAGAGAGAATCATCGATTGCCCCCTACTGGGGATCGAGCCTGCAATCCGGCATGTGCCCTTGACCAGAATCGAACCCAGGACCCTGCAGTCCCCAGGCCGATGCTCTATCCACTGAGCCAAACCCTCTAGGGCTAGAGGAGCATTTAGAAGAGCGACTCTCTTGTGGGTGGGTTTGTGAGTTTGATGAGCGGGGGCAAATGTGGCATTATCTAAATGTCTAGAAGTGCTGTCTTCTCTGGCAAAGCTGAGAAACACCTTTTCTGTTTGTCTATTGCTGCACAAAATGACCCCAAATATCATGGCTTAAGACAGCAGTTTATCATTATTATGGATCAGATTCTGTGAGCGGGTGGGCAAGGCACAGCAGGGACACACACATCTGGGACCTGACTCAAATGGCGGGGGCTGCCAGGCCTCTCTCCCTTGCTCTGTCCACGTGGCTCTTAATGCGATGGCCTGAGCCTCCTCACAGCATGGCAGCCTAAGGAGTCAGACTCCTTACCGGGTGGCTCCACAAAAAGTGATGTAGAAGCTGGCAGGTCCCTTAAAGGTCAAGCCTCTAGCTAACAGAGCATGTCTTCCTCAAACCCAGTTGGTCAAATCAGGCTCAGGCCAGCCCAAATTCAAGAGGAGGCAACATGGACTTTACCTCTTAATGAGAAGAACATCAAATAATTTGTAGCCATTTTAAATGCCCTGAACCTCACAGTACTTGTGAACTTGAAGGACAGAAATTGCAGATGACAAGAACCAAACCAAAAATAAGTAGAATGCTCAGGGTGGCCACAAAGAAATGAAAACTAGAAAATGCAGCATTCTTCATGGTTCTTCCAGGGGAATAACAGCCATTCATCCACACATTCATCTATTCATCACTTATTCATTCAATAAAGGGAAGACCTATTATGTGCAAAGCACTGTTCCAGGTGCTGGAGATACAGCAATAACAAGGCCCTGCTATCATGGAACTTAGAAACAATTGTCAGGAGGGAAGACATTAAACATATAATCACAAAAATATTTAACTATCAAAAGGCAACATCATGGGATCATAAAACCATGTATTGGGGGCTTGACCCAAGCAGAGAGTCAGGGGAAGTTCCTTTGAAAAAAGGCAACTTAAAATAGACATAAAAGACAAGTTGGCATTTTCTGGGTGAGGGGAGGAGAGAGAGAAAGGCATTCCTGGCAGAGGGAACAACTTATACAAAGGCTCCGAAGCAGGAAGAGAGAGAAGACCAGGGTGGCTGGATCTCAGAGTGCCAGAGGGGAACCATGTGGGCTGGACGTATAGGGCTGATCATGCAGGTGGTAAGGACTTTGCCCCATCACAAGGACAATGGCAAGCTCTCAGAAGCTTAAATGAGCTTTCTAAGCTCATCCCAGAGGCTCCAGAGGAAGCCAGGAGCCTGGGAGGAGGTGGCTGCCGGTGTCCAGGTGAGAGGGATGGGCTTGCTCCAGGCCGGTGGGCTGGAAATGGAGCACATTCGGGAGGTAGAACTGACCGCCCTTGGATGATGGCACACAGCCTGGTCGTGGGAGGTTGCCGAGGAATATACAGGAATAAGTAGACAAATGAATGCTGGGTTGACATCAGAGACAAGAGGGGGGTTTCAAGGTGGACTCCAGGTTTGGGGTTTGAGCTGAGTGGGGTTTGGATCTGTGGGCGGGACATCGTGGTGGGAGGGAGGAGAGGGAGCAGGTGGAGCAGGTGAGCTCAGTCCCAGGCCCGGTGGGGCTCTCTCAGGGGCTGGGGTCACGGGTGCAGTTTCCTGGCATAGGCTCTGGGACAGACCAGTCCCTCTGCTAAGCCAGAGCTGCTCCCCTCAGAAGGTGGGCTCTGTCCTAGAAGACCCGACAGGGGAGGAGGCGGGGGAGGCTGCAGCCCAGCCCAGAGGCTAGACCGGTGCTTTGCCGCCTCCTGGGGCAGCTGAGACTCCAGCCCCCACGTCTGATGGTACAGTCTCAACAGGGCGCCCCCAGCCTGGGCCTCCAGCCTTAATGACACCCAAGGCTGTTTACAGCGTAATTGTCGTAATTGTCGCGTTAATTGACGGTGGGAGGCCCACTGCTCCCCAGCTGCCTGGGGTCTGGCTTCACTCTGTGACCAGGAAATACTGCTTTCTTTGGCTCTTCTAATCTAGGAGGACAACAAGCATGATAATAAACAAACAGAAACACACACAAAACAAAACAAACTCCAATTCATTGTTTGAATCAGTGTTCTAAACATAAGAAATGGTTTCTGCAGGCCACACATTACCCTCCTTCTCTCCCTCTCTCCCTCCCCTCTGTCTTCCTCTCCCCCTCCCTTCCTGCCTATCCAATCTACCCTCCACACCCCTATCTATAACGGTTCAGGAGCCTCAGTCTTCTCACTACCGTCCTCTCTCTTTCTCCAGACAGAGCAACAATGGTTGGTGGGCCCAGTTCTCCTCTGAGAAGTGGGAGGACAATAGTACTCGCCACACAGGTTTGCTGTGACAGTGAAGTGAATGTGAATGCTAGCCCTGGTTCCTGCTGTGTTCCAGTCCTCCATACATGGTCCAAGGCGCCCCAGACACAGGCCCTGTCCCCTGGTCCTGCGTGGGAATGAACACACCTGACTGGGGTCTGAATTTGATGCCTTCACATCCAAGGAGTCTGCAGGGGCCCAGGGGCTCAGGGGCTCGTGGAAGAGATGAGCCCCAAGGCGCTGTTCCTGGCCTTCACCTTTGCAGAGGGGGCCGGCCGGCTCACCTCCTGTTACAGGAGCTTGTACAGGGGTTAGGTGTGAGGAAATGGTACTGGTGGTGGGCGGGTGCAGGCTGGGGTCTGCCCAGCCCGCTCTGCACTTGCCTGCTGAGACATCAAACTCTTATTAAGCAAGGAAGACCCCCTGTGTGGGCAGCATCCAGCCTGGAGCCAGCGCGGACGCGGGGCAGCAAGGGACTCTTCCTACCGCCTCTGTGGAGCTCTCCCAGAGCTTCCTGCGGTGGCCGCCCCTCTCTGCCCGCCCCCTCACCCCAGCTTCTCTTTCCCAGGGCTCAGCGGCTCTGTGCCACTGTGATGCAGGGGTCTCCCCAGTGGGGCGCCAGCTCCTCCAAGGGGACCGTGTCTTCGTCACCTTGGGTCCGGTCGCCGGCGTGGGGCCACGAGGCTGGTGAATAAATGACAGAGAAGGAAGGCCGGTTGCCACCTGGGAAAGGAGGCGGACTCCTGCGTGACCGGCTGGTTGGTCCGGGGACTCCGGCCGATATGTGTCACGGGTAGACCTTGAGCCTTGCCTGCCTAGCGAGGTTGAGTTTTCAATAAATAAAATCAAGGGCTGGGAGGGAAGACAAGGAAATTGTAAAATCAATAGGCAACTGACATGAAAATGTACTGTCCTCAGACATAGTGAAAAGCAGAGTCTGGGTCTGGGAACATCAGCATTTCTAGGTGCTGGAGCCCATCCTGGCGGGAGAGGG
This sequence comes from Myotis lucifugus, assembly GCF_000147115.1. Taxonomy (NCBI): domain Eukaryota; kingdom Metazoa; phylum Chordata; class Mammalia; order Chiroptera; family Vespertilionidae; genus Myotis; species Myotis lucifugus. The sequence goes on along the minus strand of NW_005875521.1, from coordinate 542 downwards.
CTTCGCGCACGTTAGGTCGTCGGGCAATTGCTGACTTTCAGCCTTTGAAGCACGGACGGCCGTCCTTCCCGACACCTGCACGGATGGGCTGTCTCAGGCCACTTCCAGAAGCCACAGGCAGGACACAGTTCCCCGCCGGCACCAAAAAGCTGACCTGGAGTTGCTTTTGCATCTACAATTCAGTGAGATGTAGCTGTTGATCTCAAGGGAGATGTTTCCCGAAGGGAAGACACAATCCGGGGCCAGGTCAGGTGGGTGGGTGGATCCCAAGTCCCAGGCGGTTTTCCATGCCTGAGGCATTCTGGGAGCAACTGGTTTGGGGATTAGCGTCTGGGGGTGGGAGGTATTAACCGTTTTGCTCTCAGGACTAATTCCCTGGGACTGACCGAGATGCCCGAGGACTCCCGACCTGTCTTTCCAGCTGTGTGTAGGCGTAGTCATCAGATCGCATTCCTCATTAAACTTAAGGCTCATCTGTTATTGGTTCTGTGGCGTGTCCACTCTGTAGAATCACAAGAAATACCACGAGAACAAAGGTAAGG
>NW_005875520.1:0-11928 GCF_000147115.1 Myotis lucifugus | reverse complement strand
GAGCATGTGTCTGTGTGTGTGAATGTGTGTGTGTGTGTGTGTGTGCAAATGTAAATTTGCCCTTGTTGTGACTGTGTGCAGGCTGTGTTCACATGTGTGTTTCAATCTTGTCCTGAGTCTTCCACAGCTCACAGAACAAGGGCCATCCCAAATGTAAAGATAACCAGGCTCCAGGGAAAGCCCAGACCAATAGCCTCAGAGCGTTTATCTTGGTGAGATGGTAGGAAAGGAGAGGAATTTTGCTTCCAGGGGCTTGTGTGATTTCAATCTTCCAACGACATCTAAAGAAAAAACCATGGTTTCTTATCAGATTTCTGGTGCGTGGCATGTGAAGAGGCAAAAATAAGGCATCAGTTGTCAGCAGTCAAACAAAACATATGAATAGATACAGAATAAAGTATTTACATTGAAAATTGTCACATGAGTTACAATTCTTACCAGATTAGGTATAGAGGAGATGGGCCTCAATATAATAAAGGCCACATTTGAGAAGCCAACAAGTGACATCATGCTACACAGAGAAAATTTCAAAGCTTCTCTTCTTACTTCAGGACCAAGACAAGGGCTCCCCTCTGACTACTTCTATTTATCAAAAATAGTAGTCCCTGTCAGAATAATTAGACAAGAAAAAGAAATTTAAAATGTCTAAATCAGAGAGAAACAAGTTAAAATGTTTCTCCTTTTCTGTATGCAGATAACATAATCTTGCACATAGAAAACCATAAAAACTGTATGAGAAGCTAATAGAACAGGAATTCAGGAAAGATGTAAAATACAAAAGCAACACACAAATGGCTGGTGCTCCTGCACCTTCTCATCAGAGTGTCTTCGTGACTCTATGGGGCTCTTTCAGAGGGAAGTGAGGAAAGAAAACTGGAACTGGCTGAACATCAACATGATGACAACCTAATGAGACAAGAGCCCCCAAAGTGTGTGTCCTTGGTCTCGGTTAACCTCCTATCATGTTCCCAGGTAACTTTCCCCCACAATGTGGCACTGAGTCAGGTGCAGGTTTCAGTTGACCAGCACCATGTGGGGACCTGGTGACAGCAGTACCAAGGGTCACATGTGTAAGGGTTTGGCTGGTGACTCAGGCTGTGCAAGAATTCACCACTACATGGAGAGGTACAGAGAGGACTTTTATTTTACTTTCCAAAAAGAGAAAGATCTCATGTATCTCTCACTAGTCAATACAGGGCAGGCAAAACACCTGGCTTCCACTTTACAAGAGTAATGGCTGCTATTGCTCGGTGACAAGGAATTGAGAAGGATTTGGGACTGAAGTTGGGCAGATACCAGGGGGATTTTCTTATAAAGTTTCATTGTGTTGCTTTCCAGCAGACTGTCTGGTAGATGTCCCAGGGAGGTGTCTCATCAGTACTTTCCCCAAGCCTGTAACATGCTTACAGCCCAAGGTATGAGGGTTTACAAGGAGGCTTGTTTGAAGGGGAGTAGTGAGGGGAACTTTCTACTAACCTGAGACTCCTTGGTGGGAATGAACCCTGAGTTCTGAAAACAGCAGAGAGGGATGCAAGAATGTAGCCTTGAGAGTAGCTCCTCTTGTACCTCAGTTTGAACAGAGGGGGTGTTTGAATCAGAAGAGCTAAGAATTTTGGGTTTTAATGATCAGGAGATTTTCATAAATTATGGTGGCCGCTGGGATGAAACAGAAAGGCCCTTTTCCTGTCCGTACAATCAGTTTTCAAGTCACAACACTTTCATGACCTAAACTTACTTATTTCTAAACTAGAGGCCTGGTGCATGAAAATTCGGGCACTCGGGGATCCCTCAGACCAGCCTGACCCTCTCACAACCCGGGACCCTTCGAGTAGGGTCCCTAGGCCTGGCCTGAGACCAGGACCTATTGGGGCTTTCCTTCCACCTGCTTCAGGCAGCTGGCCCCACCCCCGCCACTGCCACTGCTTGCCCTCTGTGCTGTGCTGCTCCCCCCTCCCCTGCCACCAGTGGCCTCCCTCTGCAGGCAACAGGCTGGGGTGTGATGGCTTGGCTGGGCTGGACCTCCCTCTGCTGGGCAATCACTGTCCAGCTGAACACCTGCCACAGAGTTGCTGCTGGTGCCCTGGGCCTCCCTCTTTCTTTGCTTGGTGGTAAGGCCAGCCCGGCAAGGGGTTGTGGTGGTTCTGGTCTCTGCTTCTTCCATTCGTTACACTTATGGTGGCTGGCCTTTTATTATATAAGATCATTACTGATATCTTCATGAAACACACCGGGTTATGCCTGAGATTCTTCTATATCCCAAAGTAGGAAACTGGATCTACAACAAAGTCTAGAGAATAAACACCACAAAGGAGGCTGTGCAGCCACTACACGTCCAGCACCAAACTCCCCTGAAGGAATAGGACCCGGGAGCTCTGTCTGTGTCTCTATAGTTCATGCTTCTGGTTCCCAGGGACCCGCACAGACACTCCTCTCTCCCCAACACTTGGTCCACTGCTCTAGGCTGACACTCTTGTCTTAGTTTATCCTCTGATCACCTTGTAGGGAAAATAGTGTCAGGTGGAACTTCCCGTGTCCTGAACATGAACCTCCTGCACTTTTCTTTCTCGGGTTGTTAGGGTTGGTTCACCTTAGTGTGTTCATTATTGGTGACTGTCAAAGGCATCTCAGTTATATTTTGACCTCTATTTTATTATATTAATTGTTCAAATTTTTATTTTGATTCACAGTATGAGAACTGGACTTTTAAAACAACTGAATTTTATGGAAAATGAAGAGCAAATAAATTAGACCCATGTTAAAGTAAAAGATCAGCCAAATGTCTAATCTTAAGGATATGAGATCCATAGATAACTTTGATTCCACAGTCATTTTAAGAAGTCGAAGTCCTGCCCTGACTGATTTGGCTCAGTGGATAGAGTGTCAGCCTGCGGACCGAAGGGTCTTGGGTTCAATTCCAGTCAAGGGCATGTACCTTGGTTGCGGGCATATCCCCAGTGGGGGGTGTGCAGGAGGCAGCTGATGTTCCTCTCTCATGGATGTTTCTAACTCTCTAGTCTATCCCTCTCCTTTCCTTGCTGTAAAAAATCAATAATATATATATATATTTTAAAAAGAAATCAAAGTCCTGCCCTAACCAGTTAGGCTCAGCGGATAGAGCGTCAGCCTGCGGACTGAAAGGTCCCAGGTTCCAATCTGGTCAAGGGCATATACCTTGGTTGCAGGCACATCCCCAGGAGAGGGTGTGCAGTAGGCAGCTGATTGATGCTTCTCTCTCATCGATGTTTCTAACTCTCTATCCCTCTCCCTTCCTCTCTGTAAAAAATCAATAAAATATATTCTAAAAAGAATAGGAATAGGAACACTCTTTAAATAATTTAAAAAGAAGAAGTTGAAGTCCTTTGAACAACGTTGCTATGAACTGGTTCAGAGCATAACAACATATAGGAAAGCTTAACAAGGGGGGTGATCAGTACACGTTTCCTTGGTGCTGCTTTGATGATGTCATCCACATGCAGAATCATGTCTGCTGCTTCAGTTGCACTCAGAAGAACCTGCCACTTCACTTGGACACTGTCTGTGATGCCCAGCATTGCCATCACCAATAGCACCTTCCTTCATATCCAGTCCAGCAGTTGTATTGCCTTCACGATGGGCAGCTCAGAGCTGTGCCACTAGGTCTGCAGTGTCAGAGCCTGCATTGTCAGCTCTAACAGTAGGCAACATCCTCAGTGCTTAAGCCTAAAAATCCATTGCAGCAGCTTCGTTCCCTGATGTTTATTGGCAGCTGAGCCATCAGCAGCTCAGAACAGCCTTCTCCATAAACTGTTCTAGAAGCCTTCACAGTCTGTGCAAGAACACAAAGAGCATCATGCAAAGATCTTTCTGCTTCATCTAAAATCTGCTGAATGGCTCCACGAAGAACAATAGTGTAAGCCTCACCAAGGGCTACCCCAGAAACATGAATGAGGTGTCTTCTCCAATCATGACTTCCTCAATGAGCTTGCAACTTCCAACCTTCACTAGTTCTGAGTGGTCAAAGGAAGATGCAATTTTACCACCCGTGACAAGAGCCAGGTGTTCTACATGTTCATACCCCAGCATCACCAAAAATCAGCTCAGGATAATTAGAAATTTATTGCCTGTTAATAAAGCAATTTACCCCATGCTTAAGAATACCTTCAACTTTCTTCTTCATTTTTTTCCTTTTGCACTTGTTTTATTTTAGCAATCTTTGCTGTAAAATCAAACCTTACACGAGAACCAAATATCTTTATTTTGTCTATATTCATACCAGTATTTGCAATAAGAATTTTAGCATTTTCAAATCCTTTTGGTTGATTAACTGCATTTTTTTTATCCAAGAGAAAGCCTTTATCTAAATAGGAATCCACCAGACTTCCTCCTAGCTTCTTGATGACATGAATTGCCTCCAGATTACCAGAGCCCTTCAATCAGAGAACTAGAAGCTGTTGTAGAGTGATCACTCACTTTGTAGAGTGATCTTTGTGATGAGTAAGAAGTTTTAAGGATAATGTTGTTCCTGCAATGTTCATTACATCTTGGCAGGATTTATCTTCATCAGAACCATGATCAACTGCCAAATGGAACAGAGCCTATCTGGCTGCCTTTGTGGCTTCTCTCCAACCCGCAATGATGGTCTGAAGATGAGTCTTTTTTGAAATTAAGTGTTCTGCTTTCCTTAGTCATTCTGCTGCTAAAACAGGAACAGAGGTAGTGCCACCTCCAACTTCATCATCTTGAACCCTTGACGTATCAACTAACACTTTAGCTGCTGGATTACCAACACCGATGCTTTTAGGATAGTTGCAGGATCATTGGTCACCATAAGAGAGGCATTCCCTCCACTGCTTCCTAGGATTGTGTCCATGCCTTTGGGTCCCAAGTTCCTCTTTACCAAGTCTCCCATAGCGATGGACCAATAAAGGAAGACAGACGAGCTGTCTCTGCTCTCTGTTTATCAGCACGAGCCTGGAAGATGTTGACAGGCACCAGGGAAAAGGAAGCCATGGTACCAAAGAGGTGGCCACTCGTGCTTCTCCCTCTCAGCTCTCAGCCTGGATCCCAGGGGAGAGAAGACGGATGTGACACAACAGGCTCTACATAGGAAGCAGGGCCTCAGCAGCTCACAGCAGAAGGGTTGACCTCTATTTTCTTATGTGACCACGTCTGATTTTTCCCACAGGGTCTACCACTATCACTCCAATGCGATCAGTGTCCCTCCACAGTTGCTAATTTCCACAGCGTCACAGCTCATTTTCCCAGTAGATTCACTCCTTCCTTCCTGGGAATGAGATCACCTGAATAACCCACACACACCCACATAAGCTCAGGCACACATGGTGTATTTCCTTCTCTGTGCTCAATAGTGTGTTCCAGTCTCCATCCAGGCACACTTTCCCCCTCTAGCCAGGTCGTACCCGGCACATCTGTAAACACCAAGGGACCAGGGACCCTGATGAGAGCGGCCTCATCTGCTCTGGATGTCAGGTGCTCTCCCCGCTGCGGCCCTGGGCCAGGTCAGCCCCCATGTCCAGGTTCTCAGCAAAGGCCCAGCATGTTCTCCTTGAGCAGCTCTTGGGGGCTTTTCAAGGAGCTGTATCCAGGAGTTAGAGTTTATGACTTAATCATCCAACAAGATTATTGACCACCCAGGTTGTAAGACTTTGCACTCAAGAATTTGTTCATGAAAAAATGGAGGAAATAACCTTTCAAAGGCTAAAAGGAATGGATGAAAATCACTCCCTGCAGAGGTGGGCCAACTTCCTCCTGTACCAGAGCAAGGAGAGCTGTGTTGTCTTCTCCACTGTGACTTACTCATATGATCTCAAGCACAATCCTAGAATTCACAGGCACAGGGTCTCAGGAGCTGTATTTAAGGGGCCCGGTTCATGGACAGGGAATTGTCCTCTGTCCATGGTGAATTTGGAACTGTGCTCGCCGCTCCCTGCAGCTCCACTGCCAACAGTCAGGGAGGGTCCCCCACAAATATCAGAAAACATGTTCCTGAGCTACACAGGCACTGCTGTGCCGCATGGTGGACACTCCAGGATGCTGAGTGTGCACACCAGGCCAGGTGAGAGCACCTCCCACATGCAAGCTAAGACCTGGCACTAGAGGCCTGGGCTGCGGAGGGTTATGTTCCTCAGGTTCTCCCCTGAGGCAACCGCCTGAGGCCCAGGGCGTCCTTGCAGAGAACTACCTGTGTACAAGTAGCAGGACTGGGGCTGCCACTCTTTCAGAAATGCCAGGGAAGGCTTCCCTGTGGCAGACATGCCTGCCTTGTCTCAGGAAGCTGGTTCATACACCTGCATCAGACCTTGAGGCTCATAACAACCACTAGAGGGTACCGTCATCTCCACAACCCTGTCCCAGTATATCTCCTGAGGGTTTTATGTGCTACCTGCACTGGAGAACCTTAAAATTCCCACTTTCCGTCCTGGCGGAGTGTGTCTACCACTAGTCACAGACAAGCTTCTAGAATGTTCAGACCAACCACGAGTCCCTGAGCCCTGGCCCAGGCACGCTGGTCCAGCTGCCCTCCCCATTTGACCTCAGGGAGGGTGGAGCCCCCTGGCAGCTCACACAGGTCCTCAGGGAAAGACATGCAAATGCGGTGCCTCCCCTGCTCATGAAAGCCTGCCAGGCTGGGTCCCTGCAGACCCTGGAGAGGAGCCCTCCTGTGTGAGCCTCTCAGTGTCCACACCATGGGGTCTGCGCTCATCTGGGCTGCCCTTCTCTTCGCTGTCAAAGGTGTGTCCCTGTACATCAGGCTCATGGGGACTGGGTCACACGGGGCAGTTCTCAGTCTGCTTCTCTGTTTGCAGGTGGCCTGTGCCAAGTTCAGCTGGTGGAGTCTGGGGGAGGCGTGGTGCCACCCGGGGGGTCTCTGAGCCTCTCCTGCAAAGCCTCAGGATTCACTTTCACTAACTACAGCATCAACTGGGTCCGCCAGGCTCCAGGGAAGGGGCTGCAGTGGGTGGCAGAAGTGAGTTACCCAACTGGAAAGGATCAGTGGTATGCTCCAGCAGTTCAAGGAAGATTCACAATCTCCAGGGACAACCCTAAGAGCACAGTCTCTCTTAAAATGACCAAGCTGACATCTGAGGACACGGCCGTGTATTACTGTACAAGACACAGTGAGGGGAAGTCAGTGTGAGCCCTGACACAAACGTCCCTGCAGGAGTGGCTGTGACCACTAGGGGCCGCTCAGGACACACTGAGCACAACTTACAGCCCAGGTACAGGTTTAGATTGTCCTTAAGGGTGGTTTCCTGTTAGGTGTGGGGTTGCATCTTCCTATCTGAATTATTGAGATTTATTGTAGGAGGTGGAAAACTTTGTCACACCCACAAAAGCCAGAGTCAAATGCCTTTGCTTACTCTTGTCCCTAAATTCCAATTAATCATGAAATCTTCTGACCTAGGTCTCCTATATCTATCAAGAGACTCTAACGTCTCAACAGTGCAGCTCACCTGAATGCTGGACAGCGTGCCCCACAAGTATGTGAACCCAAAGCTACAGAAGAATGACCCCCAGTGGTGGTGTTGAAGGTCATTGACGTATCATCATGCTCACAGCACAGAGAGTAGGTGACACCAGGCATAGGCAGAGGGAGCCACAGCAGCTTGGTGCAGATGTGCAGGCTGATGACATACACACACACGAAGGGATATGGAATATTTATTATGCTCATGGTTGAATTCCAAGGGAAGCTCAGGAAAGGGCCTTGAGGAAGTCAGACCTGCTTTGATGGAGCCAGGAAAGGAGACTGGCCCAGGGCTTTTATTTTGGAGAGGTAGTGGGGAGGAATTCTGCTTCCAGAGGGTAGTTTCAATTTCACAATAACATCTAAAGAGAAAACTATGATTTCTTATCCTATTTCCCATGTCGGGGGCAAGTGAAGAAGAGGCATCAATAAGCCATCAGTTGTTAGAAGTCAAACAAAAAAGAAAATAGAGTATGGCTATGTATTTTACTTAAGAATTACACAAAATGAGGAAAATTGAGGTAAATAGTCCTTGTGTGTTTACAAAAACCATGTCTAAAGAAAATGAGAAGAATAATTATAAGCAAGCAAATGACAATGAAGATGGTGATGATGATGATGACAACGGTGATGGTGGTGGTGGTGGTGGTGGTGGTGATAATGACAATAGATTTGGAAAGGAATCTTGGTCCAATGTCTTGGTGGGAATCTGTACTTTCCCACCAATCTATCATCGGATTTTTCAAAGGCCTGTGTCAACTTACAGTTGGGCCATCGGGTCTCAATCCCTAATGATATCTGAAGAAATAGATGCCTGCTTTCTTTTCTGATAAAAAGGAATTGTGTGGGCACAACCACCATGTCTATAGAAAATGAGAAGAATGATTATAAGGAAGCAAACTGTGATGATGATGATGATGACGATGATGATGATGGCGATGATGAGGATGATGGACTGAGACAGTGCCAGGACTGACCAGAAGATCCAGAGCAACATATCAATGGATTACTCAGGCACACATTTCTGTGAAAGAAAAGGCTAAGGGGCTGCTTGGCAGGAGGCACCTAAACATCCCCAATTGCCTACCTCCTTAAGCTTTTACTGTAGCAACAGCCTGAACTAAAATTAACCTCTAGATACAATCAGTGGGGTAAGTATCCTAGAGAAGACACATGCTTATACAAGGTCGGGTTTTAAAGTCTAAACAGAGATTTCAGCAAAATGCCTGAGGGCTCAGACTTGTTTGGAAAAGTCAAGGCAGGGGCTGCTGCCTTTGGCAAAGTCCTCCTAGAGGCCCCCAACCTTTTGGAGAATCCTCCTTACAGACTTTCCAACCAAGTCCCTTGCTTCCTCACAAAACAGGAGACCAGGTCTAATGGAATGACAGCTCCTCATACAGAAACACCTCCATCATGGAACCTCCAGTGAGGAATGTCCACTCTTCCCTGTAAGAGTTGACAGATTTATAATGGGCCCCCAATGAATTATGCAGTTTGTTGATTCATGGTAAGGCCATGTGAGTAATGACCCCAAAGTTGACCAAGTCCTAATTCCCAGGAGTAGGAAGGTGTTACTTTCTAGAACAGAGACACTGTGAGAATATGCATGTAGGAAACAGGGATCCCCTTCCCACCAGTCTGCAGTGACACATTCCTTATTTCTCTTGATCCCTGCCTGCATGGTCTTTAACATTTCTACCTCTCACGAACTCCTGTTCATAATATTCAGGTGTTTCCTACAATTATAAAAGCTGTCTTTATCATGTCCTGCACTTCCTTCTGGGCTTTCGCTGGAGGAGGCTTTAAACCCACATGTCCAGTAACTCTCTATCCAGCTTCCTCCCTTCACCCACTTCCACAGTCACAGCCAGATTTTTGGGTAGTTTCCCACCAGTGCTCCCCTCTAGTACTGGAAACTTCTCCAGTACCTGTAGCCAATCTACATGGACCATGGAAACTCAGAATTTTCTGAGGAATTCTTAATAAAATCTCCCAAAACAGGGCTCATCAAAGAAAGTACTGATGAATTGAATTTTAATAAATTAAAATAAAAACATTTGTCCCACCAAATACTCCATCAAAGGAATTAAATGATAAGTTTATCGAGAGAATATCTTTCAGAATCATGTGCCTGAGGGGAGAATGCGTGTATTGCACACTAAGGATGTTGTATGTTATGGGGAAGAGCCTAATACCCTCTCACCACAGTGAGCATCCCCAGGACAGGGCAGAGGGAGGTTGGGAGGAAGGATTTCCTGTCAGAATTGAAGTTCCCTTTCCTGTGAGAAAATATATGCTAGGAATTCTCCAATTTCCATTGCTCTGAATCCGAACATCACTCATAACACTAGACTGAAAAAAACAGGTCAATTTCCTTCTACCAACATTTCAATGTATGAATGATTCGAGGCTGGACACACACATGATGACTATTTTCATGTCTTCTGTTTTCTCCATTTAAAACCACAATTATTTCTGATGTAACTAGGTTGGGGGTCTCTGCAAACAGAAGAGTGTGCATATGAAGCTGTAGACACAATTATAAAATTTGCAGCATCAAGAATCAGTACTGTCCCTCCGGTCTGTGATTGGGGAGTGGTTTCTCAGATCAAAGTAACGTGATAAATTAAGACTTAAAATGTTAAAAATGCCTGTGCTTTTTATTTTTTCCACAAGGGTAGAAAGTGTTTGTATAACATGAGACTTAAAAATTTACAAATTGTGGATACACTAGGGTTCTGAGATTCAGAAATGGTCTAAACAAATGCTAATCCATTTTTCATCTGTTTGAACGAAGCATGAGAAGTTAAAAGTGTAACCTGGTCATCTAGTCCATGTTTCTTCTAATGTTCAGAAAGGTGAGGCTGTGCTTGGACCTGATTCCAATGACTCTCAAGACTCATGTGGTCCCCTGTCCCTGACTTACATGCTGAGTGAGATCAAGGTAAGAGATGTCTCCACATAGGCCCCAGAAAGACCAGTGTGTCCTGAGCCTCAGGTCCTACACTTAAAAGAATAGGGCTGCCCCACATGCAAATTTCTGTTCAAGCTCCAGGGTAAATCCTCTCCTGGGATGTGCAGGCTCACAGCTCTCTCCTCACACAGGGCTGAGGTCTCTGGGAAGGCAGAGCTGTGGTCTAGAAGATGATTAGACTTCTGGGTCTTCTCCTGTGCCTGGTGACAGTCCCCCAAGGTGATGGTCTCAGGGGTCAGGCAGGGGTCATGGGATGGCTATGACTGCAGGTGACTGACAGTACTGATGCTCCTTGTCCCCAGGTGTCCTGTCCCAGGTGCCACTGCAGGAGTTGGGCCCAGGACTGGTGAAGCCCTCGCAGACCCTCTCCCTTACCTGCACTGTCTCTGGATTCTCTCTAATGAGCTATGGTGTACTCTGGACCTGCCAGGCTCCAGGAAAGGGGATGGAGTGGGTCGAGGCTGTATGAGCTGATTGAAGTACCGGCTATAACCCAACACTGAAATCCCGCCTCAGCATGACCAGGTACACATCCAAGAGCCAAGTTTACTTAACACTGAACAGAATGAGAGCTGAGGACATGACCGTGTAATACTGTGCAAGAGACACAGTGAGGGAAAGTCAGTGTGAATCCAGACACAAACCTCCCTGAGGGAGACAGCAGGGCTGGGCTGCAGAAGGCACTCAGGACACCAAGGGGTGTTCAGGACCCACAGATTCTGTGTTGTGACCCCAGGAGCAGTTGCAGGTGGTGTTTATGGCTGTTTCCTCTGAGGATCCTGGGCTTCCTTTCCATATAACAGTTTCTCCAAGATTCTCTCTAGACCTATGGTCCTGTGACTACCACTGATGGCTTTGTATTATAACAGTTTTACTAAATTAGTAGGGACTTGATCACATGCACCACAGGAGGCATTTTTCATTTGGAGGAAGAAAAATGCAGTGGGGTTGGTGAGCCTGGGGAAACCATCAGCACACAATTAAACTCTGTGACAAAGAAACATGGAACTTGCGTGAACCTCCCTGCATTCCAGGAAGTCCAGCAAGTCTGTTGGAGATGTCTTCAGCCAGAACGTTTCTTCAGATGACGCCCGAGTCTCCCAGCAATGGCCCTGCTTTAGTGTCACCACTGAGCTCAGCCGTGGTCTGGGAGTTGTGCACAGATGTGTCTTCAGCCAAATCCATGGTGGATTTCAGCGAGCATCAGCTGGGACCTGTTCTTTGTGCCCCTGGTGTTGGAGGGAAGAAGGATGCATTCTCAGGACAACACACCTTATGAATTCTATACAAGATAACATGGATTTATTTCATTCTCTTGGATGGCATCTATACTAATAAAAGAGTAATATGCTAATTAGACCTGGAGACCTTCTGGGAGACCAGCTGGGGAGAGCAGTTGGGGGCCATGAGGACAGCAGGGTAGGGCAATTGGGGCCCAGAAGGCCGGCAAGCAGAGTGGTTAGGGGTGATCATGCAGTCAGGCAGG
>NW_005875519.1:0-11930 GCF_000147115.1 Myotis lucifugus | reverse complement strand
ACTACAAGCGCCTCATCTTCAACACCCTTGACAATGCGCTTCCGCTCTGTGTGCCTGTGCTTCTGGAGAGTGAGGGGCCCTGATTGGTTAGAGAGCACACTCCATCCGTAAACCTAGAAAAGGGCGTTTCTTTCAGACAAGAAGCAGCTGCTGAAAAATGAGGGAAGACGTGGGGGACGCCGCTAATGAGGAAGGAGAACCTGCACAGCCCTGGCTCTGAAGGAGCGAACTGGAAAGGAACCACAGCAAAGGACATAAAAACGAAGCTGAAAAGCATTCAGAAGGTTAAGATGTTAAAGAGAATATGTTTTGAAATGAAAATTCTGAGAAAAGGAAAACTAAGATTTTAATAATCGTTTGATAAGAATGTTTTTATTTAGAAAGGTATTAATTGCATTAAATTGAAAATATCTTCCATTTGCTAAACCTTTCTCTTTTCCCTTATTTAACTTCTATTTCTTAATAACCTAGGACTTTAGTTTTTATTTCCATAGCCTATTTATTGCTATTATCTATGCAAAGAAAAGTTTTTCATTTCTCCCCTGCTGGCTTATTTTCTCTTATTCAAAATTAATTTCTTTCCAAGCCTGTTCCCTCTAAGAGACAGATCCTAAGGAAATAATATGGTTCATTGCATATGTATGTGAATGGAGGAAACGTACAGACTGCATGGACTTTAGTAGTCGTCTTTTGGGGGGGGGGCACCCAGTCTACCTCCATTTGTATCACTCTAGGACAAAATTATAAAATCCAAAGGGGGAAAAAGGACAATTTATGGACACGGACAGAGAATCTGCGTGTATATACCGGGCCGGACATTTTCACGTGTTCCCTCACTTGAGCTTCGTATAACCACAGGGAACGGGGTTTTTGTCCTATTTTATAGATGGGTAAACCGAGACTCAGAGAATCTACACTAATAAAAGACAAAGATGCAAATTGACCATACCTTCTCTACGCCCATCAGCCAATCAGAAGAGTATGCAAATTAACCCAACAAAGATGGCCGTTAAATTTGCATACTGCAGGCAGGGCAGCACAGCACAAGCCGCTGCCCGCCCCGCCGCCAACTGGGCCTCCCGTGTGCGGCCCAGGGCGGTTGGGAGGGGCAGCGCGGGATCGGGCCTGCCATCTGCCACCCGGGGAGCGGGCCTAAGCCAGCAGGTGGTTATCTCCCGAGGGGTCCCAGACTGTGAGAGGGCACAGGTCGGGCTGAGGGACTCCCCCCTCAGCCAGTGCACAAATTTTTGTGCACCGGGCCTCTAGTTTAAGTATAATTTGCTCAGCCCATGTTGCTTCCACAGTAACCACTGTTTCTTTAAAGGAACAAAATACACAAATAACCACAGTGGCACCTGGCAAACATAAACCCTTGTTACTTTCGATGCTAAAGCAGATAACAAAGTTCAACACTGCAATTTCTATGAGGGTTTTTAGTCTAATGGCTCCATGTTTAGGAATCTCCTTAATTAAAAGCCTCATACAAATGTGGGAAGTTAGGGTTGATGCCCTATGCTTTGTACAGATCCCAACCACCTGACAGGAGAGCCAGATCTAGTCCATGGATATCCACTGTACCTTTCTACACAGAATCAATGTTAGGGAAAGAAAGTGCATTGAATGGAGGTGCACCTGAGTCTCCTACCTTATCAACATTCATCCGCTTGAAGGACGCCTGCAGGAGTTTGAAATTGTGAATGTACTCGTGCTCCAACTTCGCCTGGAATTTTACTTTCTTCAAACTGATGCAGCCGGGAAAGAGCATGTCCATGAACTGGCAGTAGGCCGCGCCTGGGGAGACAAGAAAAGCACGGGGTGAGTCTCGCCACCTGTCCCTGGTGCCACTGGGGATGCTGGGCAGGAGGGGCTGTCATCACCCGCAGCCTCCCGGCCCTGCATGCCGCGCTCCCCCCCCCCCCCCCCCCCGCTGCCCTCCTGGTCCCAGGCCTGGGTGTGGGTGGGAAGGGACGGTGCCCAGTGCTCCTGCACTTGGCCGTGTGGTACCGACACAGTGCCCACAGCATCGCCAGGGGTCATGGACAGTGCGCACAGCCTCAGACCCTCATGTCAAGGAAACTGGGTAAGACAGCTCTGCTCAGCTTCCGCCAGAAACAACAGCGCCCTATTTTTTCTATCATCCAGCTCCAAGTCATCAAATACATCAATGTAAGATAAAAACAGCAGACATTTTAACACCAGGCAATGTCTAACGTGCTCATGAGATGGGCAGCTCAGGAAATACACACAGGCCACAGTTTACACCGTTTCACCAAGGGGCTCAGGTGAAACGCTAACCAAGCCACCGCACACCAGAGCAGGTGCAGACCCGTTCAAGCCAGGCCAGGCCAGGCGGCTCCCACAGGACATGGAGGAGGGCGACTGAAGCCCACAGAGGCCCAGAGTCACGCTGCTCTGACCAAGGAACAAAAGTCACAAAAACGCGCAGTCTCCTGAGGAAATGGTCATAGAAAAAAGGTTTACCAGGAAGTCTCTGGTTTTCTAAAATGAACTTTAGATCATGACAATTTCAACTAGAAAGTCCTTGCCAGGTTATGTTGACTCATTCGGATATTCTTTATGGTCAAGTCTAAGGGTGCTGAGAAGGAGAAATTCAGAGCCAGAATGGTCCTTTCTCTTTGATGAGGAGGAAAGTGCAAAGGGTGGTTGCTGCTCTCTCCTCTGCTTCCCCAGGTCTCTGGGAGGGGGGGGGGCCCGGGGGGGGGGGGCGGCGGTTCTCCTGTGATGTGCCGGGATTGGCCTTTTTGGAACACGAAGGCTCCTTTCACCCTTTGTACCAGGGTTTCTGTGCGAAGGCTTCACTCCTCGGGCGACTCACCTTTGCCTAGAAGACCCCACTGGGTGTCCCATGTCAGATGGGTGCTGAGCATCCCTTATTGGGATAGGAATCCAAGATAAGAGGGAAGAGGATACCAGGGCTCACTTAGGCTAAGGGCTGCCAGACCAGGAAATGGCGGGGCAGCTCACTCACGGGTAAGAGCACACAGCGATGAGATAAGGCCACACTGAGCGTGTCCAGCAGTCTTTACATCCGGGATGCTTCCCCTTAGATGCCGGCACCCTACACTAACTGGTCCATCTCTAGTCAAGCAGATGGGTTCTCTTTAAAACAAGACAAGACAGAACAAGCCAAACAAAAACATCAGGGGAGGCAAGAAAAACATCATGACCGCGGGTGTGCTCATCATTCAACTATTCAGTTCTCCCTCTTGAAGCGCCACCAGATGGAGCGAATTCCAACGGCCACCTTCAAGTTACTTTTATAGAAATGGAGGTGTCTACATACACGGCCTCATCACCTGCTCTTTCAAGAGTTTCCACTTTCGTAGAGTTTAGCATAGATTTTGCCTGTGCAGAGCCGGATATCTTTGGATTCTTACAAAGAATCAACCAAACCACTTACTAAAAATAGCTCTTGAAAAAACAACAATAAACTTGACTGAGGGAGGCAGAGAAAACCACTGTTTATGTTCTGGTATGTACTTTTTTTTTTTAGTTTAACAGACCATGATTCCCTTCCTGAGTCATAGAATATTCTTTACTGACATTTTTAATGGCTTTCTGATTTTTACATCATGCTTAGCAACGTTCCCAAACCAAGATGACATGAACATTCACGTGCCTGTTCTTCAAATACTTTTATGGTTTCAGGTTTTACATTGACATTCTGAACGCACGTGGTTTATTTCGGTCTCTGACAGATACGGGCGGTTCTAGTTGTGCTGACCCCACGTTCGTGGGAATCGGCATTGTGGGCTCCAGCATTTGGGCACCTTCCTACCTGAGCTGATGCCCCAGTGCCCCGCCCCCTACTCTGGTAGCAAAAGTGGGCAGCCACCCCCCCACCCCCAGCAGTAAGCACTCGGCGGGCACCCAGGCTCTGCATCTGGGTGCTCGCTGCGTGTCGGGGTCGGAGGGAGTGACAGGAGCACGCGGGGACCCCGAGAACGCAGTCACGGTGGCAGGGTGGGTCTGGAGAACTGAAACAGCGACGCAGCACTGTGGCCGCCCCACCACTCGTCCAGGGGCACGAGGCAGGCCGCTCCGGCTCCTGAGCATCTTTTGGTTGCGGTCATTTTCTGAGTTTGGTTTCCCACGGATGCCGTTTCCCAATATCCTGCCTTTCAATCAGGGGTGGGGAACCTTTCTTCAGTCAAGAGCCATGTAGATGTTTATAACATGAGTCCAGGGCCATACAGAATTATCAACCTAAACATGAGCTGCTCTATTCGGTCAAGCATGTAATGAACTCACCGCTAAGGCCTTGGCAGGGCCGGACCAATGACGTCACGGGCCGTATGAGGCCGGACGTTCCCCACCCTGCTTTAAAGGCATTTTCTGCTCCAGCTTGCCAGCAGTATTTTCTTCTATTTTCAACCCAAAAGGCCAACTGATAAGGGTGGCTAAGTGTTGAACACCATTATTTCACAAATGACCTATACTTTTCCCACTGAGGAAAAACAGTATCTTTACTATATATTACTTCCCAAATACATGCATTTAGGTCTCTTTCTAGATTTAAAATGTACTACTATCTGTAGAATAATTTCCCCTTTCCTCTTAAAAATTTCTTGAATTTTATCATGCAGTTGTCCTTTCCATTATATTTTTTTTAATTTGCCATTCATGGCATATAGAAAATAAAAATTTTAAAAAATTACTCATTTACTACTTAATAACAGAACTTTATTAAGATATAATGCACACGTTATAAATATTTTTAAAGTATATTTCATGGTTTTCAATATAGTCACAGAATTGTGCATCCATCAGATTTTAATTACCCCCAAAAGAAACGCCATACCTATTAGCAGAAATTTTCCCTTCTCTCCTCCCGCCAGGCTCTCGTAACCACTAATCTATTTTCTGTCTCTATGATTTCGCCTAATTTTGATATTTAATATAAATGAGATCATGGAATAGGTGGCCTTTGTGTCTGGTTTCTCTCACGTAGCAAAATCTGCCAAGGTTCATCCATGTTGTGGTGTATCCGAAGCTCCTACTCCTTTTTATGGTTGAGTAATACTCTACTGTTATTATTGAATATTACGACTATACACATTTTATTGTCCCATCGTGCTATGAACATTTGTGGACAAGGTTTTGCATGGACATACGTTTTTAGTTCTCTTGAGACACACCTGGGAGTGGATATGCTAACTCTATATTTAACATTTGAAGAGCCGCCAATGTTGTGGTTTTATATATTAATATATACTTTTAATAATTTCATTTTACACGTGTGTGTGTGTGTGTGTGTGTATATATATATATATATATATGGCATTTCATCTCTCCCCTGCCTACCTCCCTCTCCTCCTGTATATATTTATACGCACATATACATAGAAATATAACTACTATCAAAATCTTAGAGCACTTCCCTCGAAATATGATGCAATCTTTGGAGAAGGCATGAAGTTATATCAGTTCCTGCCACAGCTACTCACATCGCCCATCTGAATTTTTCACAGGACAAGGAACTATTATACAGAATGCCTATATCACTGGGGGACTTAGTCCCAACTTTCCACCGTCTTACTCGGTGCTGATGAAGGGTCAGAAGAAACCAACGACCACCTTACTGTACGGGATGCATCTACATGATTTATCTGAACGATCTGCAATAGCTCGTCTCTCCATCTAACACCAGCGAGGACAGGGAGGGGGCGGGGAAGGACAGAGAGCTGGACTGTGCTCCTTGGATCTCAGCCTTCCTCATCCTGAATGAACCGTGACACGTCATCACACTCTTCAAAGCCAACAGTATTCCTATCAGCAAAACGCCAGGTTTGGATGGATCTCCCAGCTCTAAAATTAGATGGTTCTCTAATTCTCAGCGTCCCTTGTAAGGGATCCTGGCTGTTTCTGCTAATTTGGAGATAGTGCTTCACCCTCATATGATTTAGACGTTTGCCAGTGCTCCTGCTCCTAGCCACGGCCGTCTTTCGTCACAGTTGGCGTAAGAGACACGAGTACCCAGCTTCACAGGCTCCCAGGGGCACAGGCTCCCAGGGGCACCGCCTACGGACGCCCTCCAGATTGCAGGTCAGGTGATGCTATCTCCCACACATGCCCTTTGAGCTCTTGGTATGCATCTACTCAGCAACACACCACATTTTCTCTCTTCAGTAGGTGAATGTTAATAACTTTCATTTTAGAACTACCTTTCATATTAGAATTTAATCGAATATTAAACAGCTTTCATATTAATCACAAAATCCTATCAGCTATTTCCGCTCTCAGCCCTGTCTTTCCTTGAACGGACCTTCCTACAGAAAAGCATCTGTCATGGCTCGAAGGCCCACACCTCCCGCCGGGCAGTGCCCCCTGGGAAGCAGGGCTTCCTACCAACGAGGGTGAGACCGAGAAACCGCGCTGCCTCCTCCCCACTCAGCAGCCACCTCTCTACCCCGCACAAGCGCAGGCCTGGAGAGTTAAAGGCAGCTGGGAAATGATGCTTTGAAACATGAATGTTTTAAAGGAACTGAAAATCTCCAAGTTCAACTGCATTTTTCTAATCCAACAAAAACATGCTGGAGTTAGGAGGAGCTCCCTGCTGTTTGCACAGGCGTCCCTCACGGCCCTGGCACGAACGGCAGCCGATAGCCTGTCACCACGGTATCACTTCCCTCCGGTCACGGGGCTCAGGAGGCCGCCTGCTGCACCTGCCCAGGCACAGAGGCAGCAGATAGATTGGGGCTCAGAAACCCCGTTTCCACTGAGCTCCCGCCTGCAAGCCCCAGGGTCCTCCACTGAGCTTCCTGCTGCTCCCACACGGCCTGGAGTTATGTCAGAAACTTTTAATTCAGATTTTAAATAAACCCCAAAGACAAGCGACTTCAAGCTGATTCCATGCAGAAGAACGGAGTGACGACCAGCAGGAAGATGCCACGCTCGTGGGCAGGTGGGAGGCCTATGTGAGCTGGGCAGAGGGCTGAAGAGCCGCCCTCCCCCCCCCCCCCACACACACACAGTGAGTCCTCAAAGGCCATTTTCATCCCCCTTCTCTCACAGAAAAAGGAATAAGTCAGCAACCACTTCTCAGGCAGATGTGTTTTTATGGTATCAACAGATCCAGTCAAAGGCCTGTCACACCACAGGGCTGGGTGCTCATCTGACATGTGCCCTCACGTTCTTACTATTTCCTATGACATGAAAACCTTCTTAAGGATCTTTATGCTGCAAACTGCAGTGCAAGGTGCCAACATTCTGTTCACAACCTGCCTTCAAGAACCAAGACTACCTGGCCGGTGAGGCTCAGTTGGTTGAGCGTCGTCCCATGCACCAAGGGGTCACCGGTTCAAATTCCAGGCAGGCACATGCCCAGGCTGTGGGGTGCAAAGGGGAGGCAACCAATCGATGTTTCTCTCTCCTTCTCCCTTCCCCTCTCTCGAAAATCAATAAAAACTTTTTTTAAAAAGAAGAATACTTTTTAGAAAGTAAAGTTGCCTTTCAATCAGATTTTTATTAAGAAGCTTAGCCTGTTTGGCTCAGTGGACAGAGCGTCGGCTCATGGACTGAAGGGTCTAGGGTTTGATTCTGGTCAAGGGCATGTACCTTGGTTGCAGGCTCGATCCCTGGCCCCGGATGGGGTGCTTGGGGGAAGCAACCAATGGATGTTTCTCTCTGTCTCTGTCTCTCCCCCTCCCTTCCATTCTCTCTAGAAATCAATAGGAAAAATATCCTTGGGTGAGGATTAACAAAAAAAATGAAGAAAAAAAAGCATTGCAAAACAATGTTAAAAATGAGATCTGCCGTATAGAAAATTGATCAAATATTAAGATCAATGTGCTGAGTTAATTTAAAAGTGTTTCTTCATCAAAAAATCATGGAAGAATGAAGAATATTTTCCTTTATCTTTCAAAAGGAATTTTCAAGAGTGAAGGTCTGCATACCAATAGCCCTTGATTAATATTTAGGCATCAATATTTTTATTAAAAAGTAAATTTCAGAGAAACAGCTAGAGTATAACAAATAAAAAGGCACAATATTCAGAAGCGAGCTGATATATTATGAGTGGTATTTGTGAAAATAACTTTTTGTAGAAATTAACTATAACTTTCTGAGTTGAAAAACTATCATGTAAAGAACGCTGATGTACAAATGGACAGTTTACACCTGTTCTCTCCAACGAAATCCTCGCTACCCTGTCACTGGCCACCTTGCACTTGAATGCTTTAGGGAAAAAGTACAAAACTTCAAATCTGCCTGTTGATACAAAAAAGGATCCAGCCAACTGGATGAAGGAAGAAAGGGCAAGCGATGGACTGTCTTGTTGGTCTGGGAGATTCTTTTCATCTGCTCATCGAGGGCCAGGTGCTGGGTGAGGTTTCACGTCTAGCTGCTAACCCCGTGGTGTCCTCCAGGGAAATGCGTTCACCATTTGGCCTCTACAAGGGGGGCGAGGATGCAGGAGGGGGAGAACGTGGAGTGCAGGCAGGAAAGAGGATGGGGGGGGGGGTGGACTTGGATTGCAGGCAGGAACGCCGGGCAGGACAAAATGTCACTGGCTCCCAGGAGCCTGATACCTAAACTGGCAGTGAGACGTCCCAGAGCGGAAGTCGAGAGCAGAGCTAAAGTTAGAGCCTGGCGTTCTAGAGAGAGAAGGAAAGGAGGCACAAAAAGCCTTTTTATTACAAATAAAAAACAAGTTAGAAAGGTACATAGGAAACCCATCCTGAAAGGGGCAGTTTTCTTATGAGGGTCATCAAAATGGAAAGTTCTAGAAAGCTGTACTGTCAGGGGTACAGTTCTCCGTATGCACTCACGTATTTTCACACAGTTGTGCGTATTACCTCCTCTGATGGACAAAGATTTTTTTGGAAGTGCGAAGTTACATGACCGACTGTAAAAAAGGAAGATTTATTTCAGAAAAGCTTGAGGAGGAGGCAAAAACGAGATTTCCTGTCTCATTTTCGTGGCTATACGTCACTGCTGAGGACATGCCCATCTGCCTGCTGGTGTTTCAGAAAGATGCCACTTTATTAACCAATGGAAAACAATAAACCAACAAAAAAACTTACTGAGGAATGTGGCTTCAATCTTAAAGAACCCAGGAATTTAGCTTTGAGAGAACAGAGAAACACACATGGGAACACCAACAAAAGTAGGAAAAAACTCTAAGTGCTAAGCTATCTCTAAGACCCACAAACACGAAAGGAGTTCAAAAATTCCGCCCAATGAAACCCAAGAAAGAGTCATCAATGTTGTCGGACAGATCAAGTCAACTTGCAGGGTCATGTCCACTCTTCAAGGAGCGTACCCTCCAATGCCAAGGTTACCGGTGCTCAGTGGGCACGAGGCTGCAGAGCCCTGACAACGGGGAGGGAGGGGGCCAGCTTGCATCTGGCTGGAGGTGATGGGGAGGAATGAGGGGGTGGGGGTGCGGGCGGCACTGCAGGTGGGCCTCAGGGATGGGAAGAGAGTTAGAACGTGTGGTGAGAGACGAGTTTGGGAAACTGTAGGCCAGTGATGGCGAACCTATGACACGCGTGTCAGAGGTGACACGCGAACTCATTTTTTTGGTTGATTTTTCTTTGTTAAATGGCATTTAAATATATAAAATAAATATCAAAAATATAAGTCTTTGTTTTACTATGGTTGCAAATATCAAAAAATTTCTATATGTGACACGGCACCAGAGTTAAGTTAGGGTTTTTCAAAATGCTGACACGCCGAGCTCAAAAGGTTCGCCATCACTGCTGTAGGCCATGGTGGGGCGGGGGGAGGAATGGAGGCAGATATTGGAAATGTGGGTTGCAGGCACACGACTTTAAAAACCAGGAGAAAAAGAATTTAATTTGGTCGGTAGTAGGGAGCCAATGCTTACTTCTGGGCACAAGTGTCTACAGAGAGTGCCGAAAGTCCAATTTTAAGAACAGATCTATTTTAAGGGCAAATGAGATTAAGGGTAAGAAACCTGAAGCTTACACACTTTCCCTATTTCTCAGGGATTTCTACTGAATTATGACCCACATCATCCCATCGACAGGTCTATCCGCCAGGCCCCGACGGAAACTCCAGGCATCTCAGCTGGTGAAGCGGCTCTTAGGATAGCAGATGTGATGCTATCGACTGGCCAGCACACACACACCCTCTGCTACACGAGGGCCCATGCCCTCAGGCTGCTCTGTGTGTGGCAGAAGTCACTGTCCTGGGACCGGGAGCTCCAGGGTTCTTCCCAACCTACGCCACGGCACCTGCCCCAGGAATGCAGGCTCAGGGCTCCTCACTGATCGCCACTCTGCCCGCAAGCCCAGCGCCAGCTCTGGCCAACACCAGAGACGAGCTCCCCAATTGAGGCTGAGGGGCCAGAGAGAGCCCAGAAGGCCAGGCTGGTACCAAATGGAGCCCCAGCAATTAGAGGAGCTGCCCCCTGACATGCGTGAAGACGGTGAGAGGTCGGAGAGTATGTTTCTACAATGAATCGCTTTCTTCATAGTTCACAGGTTCATCCCAGGACACGCTGCTTTTCTAAGCACAACTCCAGTATCAGGAAGAACCTGAACTCGCATGAGGAATGTACGAGTGTTTACCTCAGCGACTCCATCGGATGACCACAGGAGAAATAAAAGCAGAATGGGATTTAATTTCAGTGAAAAGGAAAAGAAAGCAGGACAGGAGGTTTTTTGAAACAGTGGATTTAAACACAATTATGTGTAATTTTAAAACTGACGTCCATGTTTTTATTAAACTCTGGCTCCTCAGAGCTCTGGAGCTCCTCCAGGAACTGCCACAGTGTGATCCAGGAGGAAGGAACGTGGAAGGCGAGCCTCCGGGAGGAGAATGTTGAGAAACTGCAGGAAGTCGTGCTGGCGTGGGTCTCACCCTCACATGCTTCTTACTGTCAAATAACTTGGTCATAAAAGCTTATGAGTGTTAATATTTGGGTAAGAACAAACCCTTGGAACAGAGAGAACAGGATGACGTAACGGTGACAGGGTAGAAAAACCCAACCTGAAGAGTGATGGCTATTTTGAGAGTTGCCAAGCAATTAGATTATTCTGTTCCCAGGAATGCAATTCTAACATGTCCAAGCATTGGACAGTGACTTCTGACACTTTTTTAAAAAATAGTGCCTACATGGATGATAAACTGTACAGTTAAAAACACAATTCAGAACAAAAAGGGTAACAAAAATGCTTTCCTCTGAAGAACAGCAGAACTTGGAGATACTTGGCTTAGTCATCTTAGTTGGGTAGAAACCAGATAGCCTACTAATGCTTCAGATGTTCTCATGCACAGATGCCCATTCAGTGTTACATGCTGTCTGATGGTGCACAGACAACATTAGTGTTACATGCTGTCTGATGGTGCACAGACATCAGTGTTATATGCTGTCTGATGGTGCACAGACATTAGTGTTACATGCTGTCTGATTGTGCACAGACATTAGTGTTACATGCTGTCTGATGGTGCACAGACAACATTAGTGTTACATGCTGTCTGATGGTGCACAGACATCAGTGTTATATGCTGTCTGATGGTGCACAGACATTAGTGTTATATGCTGTCTGATGGTGCACAGACAACATTAGTGTTACATGCTGTCTGATGGTGCACAGACATCAGTGTTACATGCTGTCTGATGGTGCACAGACAACATTAGTGTTACATGCTATCTGATGGTGCAAAGACATCAGTGTTATATGCTGTCTGATGGTGCACAGACAACATTAGTGTTACATGCTGTCTGATGGTGCACAGACATTAGTGTTATATGCTGTCTGATGGTACACAGACATTAGTGTTACATGCTGTCTGATGGTGCACAGACATCAGTTTTACATGCTGTCTGATGGTGCACAGACATCAATGTTCCATGCTGTCTGAATGATGCACACACATTAGTGTTACATGTTGTCTGATGGCAACACAGAACAAACATTAGTGTTTTCATGCATGTCTGA
>NW_005875518.1:0-11930 GCF_000147115.1 Myotis lucifugus | reverse complement strand
AAACCCTCTTCTCCACTCTCTGGCCAGTGAACGAAGCCTGTTCCCTGACCCTCTCAGGTTTCAGGATTGTCTCCAAGACACCTCTCAGCCCAAAGGCCCTGCTGTGGGGCTCAAACAAAGGGCTTAGTGCTTCAGTAAGAACTCCCTTGATGGCCCAACCATTTTCTGGCCAAACCACAGTTGCCCCTAACAGCAAGGCTGTTCCTTGCTGTGCCCACAGCAGAGGGGGGTGCTGCTGGGGTGGGGGCTGACGGACACCCCACAAAGGCCGCCCAGCTGGCCCTGGTGCTGGGCCCTGGGCTAGAAGACAGATGGCCCTGCTTGGGTGTATCTCTGAGAACAGGACTTCCTGGGTTTCTTAGTGCTGGGGCCATCAGTGTGGCTCATCATGGCAGCATCCTGGCGAGAGCGCTTTCAGGTGTTCCTGCCCAAAGCCCCCCCAGAGCTGAGATTGGCAGGCACAGAGGGAGTGCTGGGGCCCTTGGTGCTGGTCACTATGGCAGCATCCCTGTGAGAACGCTTTCGCTTTCTGGTGTTCCTGCCCAAACTTCCCCCAGAGCTGACAGTGGCTGAGCCAGAGGGGCCTACACCTGGGGTGGAAGCAAAGGCTGGCCTGGGGCTGGCATGGGTACTCAAGGTGGAAGTTGTGGATACTGAGGCCCCAAAAGGGGCCTGCATGTTGCTGCCCAAGGTTGGCTGGCCTGTAGCAGAGTTTGGGGCCTGGGCTGGGGCTGGAGCTGCCTGATTTCCAACAGTAGAGCCAGGGGGCGCCCTGGACACCTGAGCACAGATAGGTGGGGTGGTGTCCATGGGGGTGAACTCTATGTCAGAGGCAGGCTGGGGAGCCAAGCCTGTGGATGTGCTGGTTGAGGGGCCGGCACTGCCTGCAGAAGGCACTGGCAGGCTGGGGGAGGGAGGGGGACTGGCAATGGTGACAGGCACAGTGCTGGCAGCAGGGAGGAGAGAAGGACACCCAGGCTCTGGAGCACAGCAGCCTGAGATGGCCTCAGTCTCTCCCCACAGAGCAGAGTGGGTGCTCTGGAGCGTGGCTTTCTTCTCCACATCCAGGTCCTGGGCTGTGACCCGGAAGCCCAGGTGAGGAGGTGATGGCAGCTTCAGAGGCTCCCCCCGCCTGTGTGGCAGCAGAGCCACCTTGCATGGGGGGGCGGGGGGGGGGCCTGGAACTGTCACGGGCCGGTGAGCTGTTCCTCGGGGATCCTTTCTGCCCGCTGGTACCATGTTGGTGCTTTCCCTGCTGCCTCTCCAGCTGGGGAAGCAGGGGAGCTGAGGAGGGAGCCTGTGGGCCCTGCTGGCTCCCTGCCTTTAAGGTCCCCGGGCGCCGCCTGGCGGGGCAAGTGGGCTTGTGGAAAGCAGAACAGCGCTGTCTGCATGCGCAGGTGGACACCCTCCTGCTCTGCACCGGAGGGAAACCTCGGGTGGAGCTGTAGGAGCTGGTGATGGCATTTCTAGTGGTGCAGGAGCTCATCGCGAAGGCCTGGGGTTTCCTGCGGCTGGCGCCTGCTGGCACCTGAGAGATGATGATTCTCCGCAGAGGCCCAGGCCTGGGTACCAGGGAAGGGACGCCCCGCTGAGCCCCCACAGGCCTAAAGGCAGACCTCGCCTCCCCAGAGCCATCAGGGCCCCAGAGCCAGGGAGGCACTTGCACAGCTGGCCTGGGCACAGCTAAGGGCACTGGGAGGGCAGGCCCAGGCGCCCTGGGCGGGGGGCAGCACCAGAGTCTGGCCAGGAAACCGCCCATTGGGCGCTTGGGACAGGTCTGGCCTCTAACTGAGAATCAGTGAGCAGCTTCAGCAGCCAAAACTGACTAAAGCGAAGAGCTAACAGTTAAGCCTGTTGCTGAGGAACACTTGGAACATGTGACAGGGGCTCTAGGAAGGAGCGTGCACTACAATTCTGGGGGAGGGGCACGCGCACGGGACAGGGAGGACCCAGGGCCAGCAAAGGTGCAGGTCCTCCAGTCTCTCCTGTGGTTCTGATTGGCTGCGGGTGGGGGTGTGGGCTTGATGGCCATGAGCATAGTGACAGGCAGAGGCCCCTGCTTCCCTGGAGGCCCAGCAGGCTCAGGGGAAGCACCTGTGCAGCGCTAAAGAGGGGAAGGGATCTGTCAGGGGAGCAGGACCCAGCTGTCCACACACAGGTGGCAGTTTTCCAGGATCCGCCTGGGCTGCTCTCTACAGTGCAGGTGCCAAAGGAAGCGCTTTGGTTTCTGAAATCTCTGCTAGCGCTGGGCAGCTGTCAGGAGAGCAGCGCATGTGCAGAGCCGAGCTCTGCTTTCCCAAAACACTTTGCGTTCCTGGGCAGGTGTCCACCAGAGCATGGTGGACAAGCCAAGCATATCTTTCTGAGTGGCTGACTATTATGGATCAGTTCTGGAAAGTAGTTATATGTACAGCTGACCCTTGAAGAACATCCGGGAGGGGACAAAAATACAGTATAACTTTGATTCCCCCAAAGCTTAACTAGGAGTACCTACTGTTGACCAGAAGCCTCAGTGATTACATAAATAGATGATTAAATTATTTTGTGCATTATGTACTGCATTCTTAAAATAAGGTAACCTACAGGAGATAAATATTATTGAGAAAATCATAAGAGAAAATAAATACACTTAAAATAATGTACATATTTATTGAAAAAAATCCATGTATAACTGGACCTACACAGTTCAAACCCATATTGTTCAAAAATTGACAACACATCAACTATTAAGGAAAGGTCTCCAGATTACATCTCAAAAGATTATTCGTGGTCTTTGTGACATTTCGCCATAACCCCTCAAGGACAGACCATATAAGACTATGTCATATGAAGTGTTTTATTTTCTTGTGTGGTTATGTCACCAACTTCACTTACTGTTAGTTTCAAATATTTCTGTTTATTTTTGGTTTCTATTTTTAAAAAATTGCTTTAAAGTATGTAAAAGAATACCTAATTCCACAGTCAAAACTAGCAAAAAAGTTACATTCAGGGAAAGGTAGCATCTTTCTCTTTCCCACCTCTGTACATATTAATATTTATTCTTTTAACACAAAAGGGACATGATATGCACACTTTTTGCACTTTGTCTTTTTACTATATTGGGTAAGACTGAGTTAACCTCCTTTTAACTAAATGAAATAGGAAAATAGGATGTTGTTGCACAATACATATTTCTGTAGGAATGTTAAGATTGGCTAACTTTGCAATGTATTTTCTGCATCCTGTCTTTATACTTCTGTGCATGTGAGGCATACAGAGGGGTCTGGATGGATACATGGCAAACTCATGATGGCAGTGCTATTTCTAGGGAGGAAAGTGGGGATAAAGGATGGCCAACGCCTAATTTAACTTTCTCTGCAATATTTTAATATTGTTTTACAGGAAAAGTTGGTTCATATATGATACCCACGTAACTAAAATCTCATTTTTTTATGCTGGTATAAAAGCTAAAGCATAAGTGACGTGTAGATGGTGGACATCCAAGTTCACTGTTACTCCAGGTAGCAGGGAGGGGCAAAGGCCTCAGGCAGGTCACCTGTGAGCTGCTGCTGGAGTCCCTCTGCAGGAGGATGTTCTGGAGGCCAGAAGGCAGCTCTGGGAGGACTGAGAGACAAAGAGGCAGGAGGGAGCCCGGGGGAGGCTGCATCATCCAGGCGCAGGGCCCTGCACTGAGCTCAGAAGGGCTCTAGGGATGGGAGTCAGGAAGCCCAGTTTTATCTCTGTTCCTGAAATCAGCAAGTCCCCTCTCAAGGCCTCTCGTTCCTATCTGTAAAATGACAGGGAGCAGGTGTCACTTTTCACTCCCTGGAGCCTTTTCAGGGGCCATCCTAACTTCTGGGCCTCCACTTTCCACGCCTGTAACCAGAAACCCCTTCTTTAACTGCTCTGTACTTGAAACTCTGACTGACATCTTAGTTAGACTCAGGGTAACTGATTGTATGAATGGCCCAATTTTTTACTCCCTTCTCTACATATAAGCTTTTTGTCCTGTAACTTCTAGTAGTTCCTGCTTACTCTGATGCTAGGTTTGGTCATGGTGCCTGCCTTGTCCAATGGAATGTTATCAAAGTCCCCCGGGCAAAGACTTTAAAAGAGCTTGTGTATGTCTCACTTAGGATCTGAGTTCACTATGAGAACATACACAGGTTAGCCTGCAGGAGGATGAGACATGGAGCTGAGGCAAGTCTCCCCAGGCATGTGAGAGAGCCCCATGAAGGTCAACAGATGTTTTAGCTGACCTTCAGAGCAGAACTCCCCTCTGACCAGGACTCAGGAGTAAAAGGAAAAGTGTAATGTTGGAAAGCACTGCCCTTTGGGAGTGGCTTGTTATGCAGGATTAGTGTGGCAATTGATGGCTGACACATCACCAGTGAAGAAAACTGGAGATTTGTGAGAACAGATATGTCTGACTTGGTCACTGAACTATTCCTGACCTTCTAGGACATTGCTGACAGCACGGGGCACATGGTAAGCAGTCAATAAGCATTTGTTTAATAAATGAAAGTCGAACAATGTGCTAAGTGTTTTGTTTGTTTGTTTTGTATTGATTAAGGTATTACATATGTCCCCTTGTACTCCCATTGCCCCCCTCCCCAGCACATGCCTCACCCCGCTTGTGTCTGTGTCCATTGGTTATGCTATATGCATGCATACAAGCCCTTTGGTTGCTCTCAATCAATCCCCACTCCCACCCTCCCATACCTTCCCTCAGGTTTGATGGCCTGGTCCATGCTTCTCTACCATTCTGAACAGCATGGATGCACCTGGAGAGCAGTATGCTAAGCGAAATAAGCTAAGCGAGCATAATGCTAAGCAAAATAGTTGGAGAAAAGTAAGTATCACATGATCTCACTCATTTGTGGAATATAATGGGCAACATAAACTGATGAACAAAAATAGATACAAAGACAGAGAAGTGCTGAGTGTTTTATACAGTCCATGCTGTTTATGCAGCACACAAACCTCCCCTCTAAATGATTATTCCCATTTTATAGATGAAGAAACTGAAGCCCACAAGTATGGGTCCTTGCCTGAGGTCCCAGAGCTAGGATATGGTGGGGCTGGAGTTCAAACTCAGGTCTGTCCGACTACAGTAACGTTCCACCCAAAAACTAGGGATGAGACTCTGTCCCAAGGTCCCAGCCACCTAGTCCTCACCATTCCTACCACAGTCTGATGGAGGGGATCCCAATCCCTGAGTAATCTGCTCATCACCTGGTGGCTCATGGTAGACTCCCAGTGCATCATCCAGTGCAAGTGACATCCAGGCTGGCCCCTGGTGAGCATTTGGCCGTGACAGCCAAGTGGGTGTAGCGTGGAGGGGCCTCACGCTGGTACCAAGATGATTTAGACAGTTTATTGGCATGGAGTTCATCATATGGATCCACAGTGTGAGAAAGTTCCCATTTTTAACGCTCCTTCAACCTCTCATTAGCAGGACGCCAGTCTTGTGCCACCATGTCTTTAAAGTCTCCTTAACACTTTCTAATCTCCCATTTTAACATAGAGAGAGTAGGTCTTAGACAGAATACCACACTTAGATAGAACGGAATTAATCATGTTTTCATTACTACTTACTTTTATAGTTTTGTCTTATTTATAGCAAGTCATATTGATTTTCCATTGATGGCAAGAATATAAAATAACTTCTTAAGTAATTTATATGTGAGTTTTTAAGTGATTCAAATTTTAAAGACAAGTATGTAGTAAATAATAGTTTAGATAGTACACAGATCTGAAGTGAAAAATATCACCAGGTTTTGTAAACTTAGTACAAATAAAAGAATATAAAATATCTCATTAATAACTTTTATATTGATATATGCTGAAATGGTAACATATTTGGATATATAGGGTCAAATACTGTACATTATTAAAACAAATGTCACATTGATGACATAACACACACACATGTGCACACACGTATGAGCAGATGCAAAAACTAGTGAAATGCCCAATACAGTCTGTAATCTAAATAGTCCTGGTTTCATAATGCACTACAGTCCTACACTTCCACTGGGGAAGGTCAGGTTATGGAGACAAAGGTCCTCTCTATTGTTTTTGCAACTTCTTGTGAACTTAAAATTATTTCAAAATAATAAGTATAAAAATACTTTGAAAGAATGTCTGTTTCCATTTACTTTTATAAATTTAACGAATAAAACATTTAAAATTGCAAGGTGGTAGTAGCAGAACATTACTAATTACACTATAGTATATCTCAATGGAACAGAATAGAGAATCCAGAAATAGACCCACCCTCACAGGCCCCAGTGATTTTTGACAAGGATGCACAAGCGATTCACTGGAGGAAGGAGAGCCTTTTCAACAAATGGTGCGGGAGCAACAGGACAACAGTCGGCAAAAATGAACCTCAAACCTGGACCTAAACAACACATCGTATACAAAAATGAACTCAAATGGATCACAGATTTGAATGGAGAAAGTAAATCTATGAACATTATAGGAAAAAAAAACAGGAGAAAATCTTCAGGATCTAGGGGAAAAAATTCTTAGATTTGATACCAAAGCACAATCCATAGATGAAAAGATGAGAAATGAACCTCATCAAAAATTTTTAAATTTGTTCCACAAAAGGCCCTGTTTATAAGATTAAAAGATAAAGTCCAGTCTTGGAGAAAAGATTTGCAAAACACAAATTCTACAAAGTATTAATATGTAGAATATATATAGAACTCTTAAACTCAACAATTAAAAAATCTGTATGAGAAAATAGAGAGATTAGCTGACACGTTACTGAAGATACACAGATTGCAAAAATGTGCAAAGATGTTCAATGTCACTAACCTTTGGGAAATTCACATTAAAACTACAATGAAATGCCATTTACACACGAGTCTGAGTGGATAAGTATAGTGACAACACCAAGCCCTGGCGAGGAAGCAGGTATGGATCACTGTACGTCGTGGTGGGAATATAAAATGGTACAGCGACTGCAATAGTTTGGCAGTTTCTTATAAAGCTAAGCACTCATAAGTTTCTTATAAAACTAACCATAGGACCAAGCAAGTACACTCTTGAGCATTAATCCCAAAGAAATCACAATTTATGCTCACATAAATACCCGTACAGGAATGTTCATTGCACCTTTATTGGTAAGAGCCAAAAACCTGGAAACAAACCCCTATCCATCAACAGGAGGAGATATAAGCACACTGCGGGGCACCCATACCATGGAACACCACTCAGCCATAAAAAGAATCCACTGCTAATGCCCACTACAATTTGGGTGGGTTGCCAGAGAATTATGCTTCGTGAAAAAAGTGATTCCCTAAAGGTTACATACTGCCTGATTCCATTGATACAATGCTCTTGAAATGACAAAATGATAGAAATGGGGAATTCATTAGTGATTTCCAAGAGTTGGGGACAGGGGTGAGTGGGAAGCACGAAACCCTCATAGCACCATATGTTCACTATAATGACTGTGCTGGTGACACACAAACCTACATGTGTGATAAAATTGTAATCAACTAAACACACACACACACACACACACACACACACACACACACACACACACACCAGTTCAAAACAGGCTTCACTGTAGCCCAGGGATTTCCCTGTTTTATTTTTCTTCTTTCCTATTATTTCCTAGTCTCATGATGGTTTTCCTGTATAATTTCTCCAAGATTGATATTGGAGTCAGCAGCCATTCCTTGGTAATTCTCGATCTTGGAAAAATTGGAGGTGTGACATTAGACAAAACTGTGAAACAGATATCTCCTGGGACCATCACTGTAACAGGACAAACCAAGATTCAAAATCTCCATTTCAATGCTTAGATACCCAAGCCTCTCTTCCCTATCAACAGCCACAGGTCTCTGTGCTATTCCTTGCCTTCTTGCAATTGCATCCATTGATGCTTCTCCCTATGCAAATACCTAATTAGCCCAATCATGAAGCCTAGAGAGTCTCATCAGGTAACCAAAGTGCACTTTGATAGTGGTTCTTGGAAAGCTGTCAAGTTTCTTTATTTAATCCAAAGAATTAAGGCTTTGTAGAAAAGAAGTAAGAGGCTGTGGGAAGAAACATTTTAGAGAAATAAAAGCTTTCAAATTTCAAATGTCACTGTATAGAATCAAACATCCATATAATACTTTAATTCGTCTTAATGCTTACGAGCTAACAACAACAGTTGTAAATCAACTTTGCCGTTTCAAGTCTAATGAGATAAAATGCACTTCATGATTTAGTACATAGAATACAGTCCTAGTATATTACCCCTTTAGCCATCTTGTACCTCCGTTGTTACTGTTCAGTTGGAACATTTTCAGCTTCTTCCCACCTCAAGATATTAAAAAGCTTTTTACTTTCACTGGTAAGGCTCTCCCCACATTTCATCCCCTGGCTTACTCCCATGGACTTATCAGCTCTCACCTTAAATGTTACTTCCTTGGGAAAATATCTTACTCCCCACCGTCCAGACTAGATCAGGACCCCAAGTTCTACAACCTCAAAGCACACTGTACTTTTCTTTTAGAACAATTACCATAATTATGATTAACTAATGAAATATATTGGGAAGAGAGGAAGGGTGTAATATACTAGCAAGCAGAAAACAAAGCTTTTTATTTCTTTTTGGAACAAACATCGATTGAATATATTTGAAAGCTTACTATGTTCCAGGCATTGCGGTCAGTAGCAATCTATTAGGAGAAGAGGCACAACACTCCTCTTCACCTTAACCATCCATTCTTGAGGACATGTCATCATCTAACACAATATCTAACTCAAATAGACCAGCATAGCCATGACTCCTTCTCACGATCTTTCATGCCCTTGCTCTCATCTCATCTATTCTCCAGACTCTTGAGCCCCATTTTCCCATGGGTCTCTAACCCCGTCGTATTTTTACCTCTTTCTCTATCCAGACGACATGTACTTGTTTTCAGTAACTTTCTTGCCAAATCCTCAAATCCCTTGCCCCTTTGACATTCTGTAGGATCCACCCAGCAAACTCCAATCCTGTATCAGTGTGATATCTAGCCTAACAAGCATTATAGAAAAAAGTCCATGACCATGTCAAATGGGATTTCTACCAATTCATAGATTTCCTGTCTCAGTTGGACCTTCTCAGTTGGAGCTTCTTATTGTCCAGCAAGGTTTCTATGTGTCCTAACCAAGTTCCTATCCCAATCTCCCAGCCGATTTTCAAACCTTCACAACTCATTAAAGCCTCCTATTCCTCTACCCTCACATTCTTCAGACAACCTGTTCCCCACTTCGGAGTAAACTGATGCCTAAGG
The DNA here is from genome assembly GCF_000147115.1 of Myotis lucifugus. NCBI lineage: Eukaryota > Metazoa > Chordata > Mammalia > Chiroptera > Vespertilionidae > Myotis > Myotis lucifugus. The sequence continues at coordinate 2,661 of NW_005875518.1, read as the reverse complement.
TGAGCTTCCGGTACTGCAGACTCCCTGCTTACCTGTAGCAAAAGCTGCCCTTGCTTCCTTCCCCCACCCAAAGCAGAGTAAAGGAGACATCTCACCTCCTGACTATAGAGTCTCTTGTGGTCTAGATTCATTGCCTCTATAGATGTGTTTTTGTGTGTGTGTGTGTGTATGTGTGTGTGTGTATGTGTGTATGTGTGTGTGTGTGTCTAGGGAGACAGGAAGAGGAAAATAGGGAGAAAGAGCAAAGGAAAGCAGGAGTTGGACAAAATTGAGAATTGTTAAAATGTATTTAGCTAACATGTAATTAAAGCAAAAACATATAAGAGACATACAGGGTTGAAATTGGAGCGGGAGAAATAGATCTTTAGCATTGCATCATGAATTCCAAGGATGCAATGCTCTAACAGTCCACATGTATTCCTTCAGAGTCACATTTACCACCTACTGTAATGCTCAGTAGCTCATCCACTGCATTTCCAAGTAGGCAAGGTTTGTTTATGGTACAGTAGTAGGGACTGTACCTCTCCCCAAACTGGCCTCTCAGGCATGTCAAACTCACAGCCAGCTGTCCTCGAGTTTGACATGCCCGTAAACTCTGACTAGGAACTCTGGCTTGCCAAAAGCATGTTGGTCCTCCCTGCCATTCCCTTCATTCCAGCCCCAAATCAAATCTTACTTCCAGCTTGTACAAGCCGGTAGTTGGCCTGGTTACCTGATAAAAATAATCAGATGGAAAGGAGTCGTAATTTCTGTTCAAAAGACATACTTTAAGGAAGGGTTGTTAGCTCTAGTGGCTCTCTAAGTGAATTTTCTGGTTCTTGAGTAAGTAAGTAGCTTTTTCAGAGTTTCAAAGGATCGCTCAGAGCAGTTAACACACATTATTGTAACAGGCAAAATGTATATGGGATCAATTTTTTAACTCGAGTATATATGTGAGTTCTTCCTGGTCTAGTTAGATGAGCCCTCATAGGCTAACCCATCAAGCCAGAAATATCATCAGTCTTAATTAAAGACTCCCCCACTTTCCTCCTCACTTTTGCAAACAAAATAACTCACAGTAGAATAACTTATTTCTTGGGGGAGTGAAGGGCAGAAGCACAGTGAGCATGTAGGGCTCAAGAGCCATAGTTCTTACACAAAGAATATAAATAAAACAAAATAATAAAAATAAAGTAAAATGTTTACATATATATTACTTCGTTAATAAGTTAAAACTATAGAAAAGTTGCAAGAACAATAAATGAACAATCATATACCCTTTTCCTAGATTTATCAACTTAACATTTGGCCACATTTGCTAAACCAGTTGAAAGTAAGTTGCATACAGCAAAACTTTTATCCCTATTTCAGTCTGTATCTCTTAATAACTACAGCACAATTATGAAATTTAAAAAGCTTAACCTATAAATAACACTATTATCTATACTATATAACATCTGTATAGAAATTTCTATAATTCTCCTGAAAATAGTCATTTACTGCACCCCTTTTCCCAAGCCAGGATCACATATCATCTTTAGTGGCAAGACTGTTTAATTTCTTAAATCTAGAATAGTTCCTAGGCTTTTCTTTGTTGTTTTTTTTTTATGAGACCGACTTTTTAAAAATATATATATATATTTCTTTATTTACTTTTTAATTTTATTGTTTAAGGTATTACAAATAGTAGTACATATGTCTCCTTTTTTTATTCCCATTAACCTCCTCCAGCCTCCCCTAAGCCCTAGCACTTGCCCTCACCCGCCCTCCAGTGGTGTCTTGCATCTGTTGGTTGTGCTTTTATCATGCATTCAAGTCTTTCAGTTGATCTCTTACTCCCACAACCCTCCCCAACCTTCCCGCTGTAGTTTGACTGTCTGTTTGATGCTTCTTTGCCTCTATCTATTTTAGTTCAACAGTTTATAATGTTCTTTCTTTTTTTATTGTATTGCTTAAAGTATTACAAAGAGTATTACATATGTCTCCTTTTTTTTCCCCCGCCCTTAACAATCCCCGGGCCTCCCCTACCCCCCAGTGTCTTGTGTCCATTGGCTATGCTTATATGCATGCATACAAGTCCTACTGTTGATCTCTTTCCTCCCCTCCCGCCCCCCAACCCTCCCCGGCCTTTCTGCTGTAGTTCGACAATCTGTTCGATGCTACTCTGCCTCTGTATCTATTTTTGTTCATCAGTTTATAATGCTCTTTATTATCCATAAATGAGTGAGATCATGTGGTATTTTTCTTTCATTGACTGGCTTATTTCACTTAGCATAATGCTCTCCAGTTCCATCCATGCTGTTGCAAATGGTAAGAATTCCGACTTTTTTTTACAGCAGCATAGTATTCCATTGTGTAGATGTACCAGGGCTTTCTAAGCCATTCATCTGCTGATGGCCACTTAGGCTGTTTCCAAATCTTAGCTATTATAAATTGTGTTGCTATGAACATAGGAGGGCATATGTCCTTTCTGATTGGTGTTTCTGATTTCTTGAGATATATTCCTAGCAGTGGGATTACTGAGTCACATGGGAGTGCCATTTTTAATTTTTTGAGGAAACTATACAAATTTTCCACAGTGGCTGCACCAGTCTGCATTCCCACAGCAGTGCACCAGGGTTCCTTTTTCTCCACTTGCTCGTTTGTTGATTTGTTGATGATAGCCATTCTGACATGTGTGAG
>NW_005875517.1:0-11931 GCF_000147115.1 Myotis lucifugus | reverse complement strand
CCTGCTAGCCCTCAAAATAATTTGGAAAAATCCAATCCTTTTAAAATTCTTCACAATGCTCTTCCAAAATCAACGTTGATTAAAAATTCACCATCCCTCTCCTGAGAAGCAAGAAATATTGCTGCATAGATGCTTTTAATAACAGAAAAATTGTGATTCTCTCTAAAGATAATTAGAGGAATATATAAATAAGTTTCAAGGGAAATTAAGATAGAAAAATCTGGAGTTCTAGATCAAATATCAATATTTATTGTACTTTGATTGAGAATTCTATTACTATCTGTCCTAATTTGTAGATCTATTTTATTAACCATCATAATTTTGACAAATAAAAATACCTGAAGATAAATGGTAATTGTTACAGATTCAGGGCCTAATTATTTTTCACCGTGTCAAACTGCTATTGTGGAAAAACAGATATGTTTCTTTTGGTGCCTTTAAATATTTCTCAGTGCCTCAAGCCCTTTAAATGTTGTGAGGTAACATACTAAAGGCCACTCATCCAGGCCTGTCCTCCCCAGACAATGCCCTGTTCCAGAATTTTCCTTGCTCTTTTCTCCTGCCCCAATTCAAATTTATTTTCCTGTATTTGTTTAGTATCTTGTGTCTTGCGGACCTTGCTATAGCTACTTAAAGACAATTAGGTGAAAATGAGTTAATACAACTTTTAGCAAACATCTTCTAGGGTTAGGATACAGCCCTAGGATATGGAAAATTTCATTCACTCCTAAAGCTTCCTTGTGCTTGGTAATGTGCTGAACCCAGGGGACACAAAGATAAATATGAGCTTTTTTGGTAGCCTTCTATCTTTAGCAGTGTGCCCCAAAAGGTGGTTCCTTGGTGATCTCCAGCTGTATATGCTAAGCTGCTTATTAAAATGCTAGAGGCCCGGTGCCTGCACCCTCTCCAATCAGGGTCCCTGGGATCGGGCCTACACTGGCAGTCAGACATCCCTCTCACAATCCTGGACCACTGGCTCCTAATCGCTCACCTGCCTGCCTGATTTGTTGCCCCTAACTACCCCCCCTGCTGGCCTGATTGACCCTAACTGCCCCCTCCCTGCCGGCCTGGTTACTCCTAATTGCCCCCCACCCCCACCAGCCTGGTCACCCCTTACTGCCCCTCCCTGCTGGCCTGGTCACCCTCAACTGCATCCCCCCCACCAGCCTGGTCGCTCCTAATGCCCCCCTCCCCGCTGGCCTAGTTGCCTCTTACTGCCCCCCTGCCAGCCTGGTTGCTCCCAAATGGCCCCCTCTGCTGGCCTGGTCGCCCCTAACTGCCCCTCCTGCTGGTTGCCCCACACAGCCTGCTGTTCAGTTGTTTGTTCATCCCTCACTAACGCCCCTGCCAGCCTGGTTGCCCCACGCAGCCTACTGTTCAGTTGTTTGGTTGTCCCTCACTAACCCCCCTGCTGGTCATAGGCAGCCATCTTGTGATGGTGTGAGGATTAATTTGCATATCACCTCTTTATTACATAGGATGCCACTGCTTAGGCCGCAAATGGGGCTTACTCAATGGGGCTACCTGGGGAGGCAACTTGGAATCCACATTTGAAGTATGCTGCCTCTTTCTGTACTTTAAGGCCAGGGGGAGATGATGAGTGGAATAAGGGCATCCATCAATCAGAATACTGGTAGCCATGGTCAAAACTGACTTGCAGATATGTTTTTAAAATGGGGAAATTTCATGTAAACATTTTTCTCCCTTCTCTTAAAAATTAGAAGCTCTGATATCACTGGATTTCGTCTCTTGACTCCATTCAAGGAATTTTCAACATTAGTTGGGCAGACACTGTGTGTTCCTGATGGCTCAAGACCCTACCATTCTCTATTGTCTTACATATCTGTCCAGTTACTCAGATATCCTACATAATGTAATCATTTGATTTAATAACCTGTGATTTAGATTCAAGTAGATAACTACACATTTTTAAAGAATCAACTCTGTTAATATTATTCCAGTTTACCTGTGTTCCACGTAACGTTGAGCTGGGACTTAATTCTATGCACAACCTCTTGAGTGATCTTAAGAAGTGGGAATTTTATATTCTAGAGCAGAGAGTGGTCAAGGTATTTGAGGCAGGTGGTCACTTTCAGTCATGCGGCTGACATTGGTTGGGCTTATGATGTTGAACATGGGTAGCAGGAAACAATTTAAATCACCTCATTCCTTTCTAAATCCAGCATTTCTATAGTGATTGTCACCATGGTATCTTGATGTACTCTGAAAGGGGAAATTTGACATATATATTTTTACAAAACTACCACGTGGTAATGAGAGAATGAGAAACTCCTTCCATACTTTAACCCCAGAGGCATTTCCTTAAGGGAGAACTCAGAATGTGTGTGTATTTAGGACAGACGTTCCTCCATGCTCTGACCTTCCCAAGGGCTGGTGGTGTCTCTTAATGATGATTCTTTCAGGCATCCAGCTGAAAGAGTCCTTGAATCTGAGGGCTGGAGGGTAACTCAAGGCCATTAATATTCCTTGTGTAGCTGTTTTCAGTATTTGAGGCACTTCCGAATGTAAATCGTATTTAATCCTCGCAACAACCCATCATTTCCATTTTACAGAGAGAAATGAAAAGATATTTACTGAGGATCATTCACTTGCTTCAGGTCGGAGAGGTCTTCTAATACCTAATCCCTACGCTTTTAAACTACAGCCTGTGTTTTCTTATGTTATCCAGCCTTCATAGTCTTCTGTGGATTACGGATGGGTTGCTATTTACACAGACCACCAGACAAGTGGGGTTGTGCACTGTGGGTGGTTCTGAACCCTGGCACCTTGATGGAAAATATCTGTATGTGGGGTACACTGCAGTCATAAATAAGACATGTGACAAGTCTTATGCAATTCATGGCGGGCTGGCTGTAAATCCTGTTTTTCTGACTCATGAAAATATATTCAAAATCAAGAAAATGAGATGATATAGAAATGAGCCAAGTTCAGTATGCCCGTCATGAAGGACACATTACTTGTGACAAACTTGCACATAACAAGCCCGTATGTCAGAACACATGCACTAGAAGCACCAAGGCACCCCATGCTGCCTCAAATCTACCCATAACTTCTTAACCGAGATGGTTGATATAAAAAGTCTCCTGTGGGAGAGTAGAGGAGAAATGAGTTCATTCAGAACAGATGCTACATGAGTTTGCTCAGGCTGCCATAACAAAGTACCACAGACTGGGAGGCTCAAACAACAGAAAATAATGTTTTCTCACAGTTTTGGAGGCCAGACGTCCAAAATCAAGGTGTTGGCCGGTTGGTTCCCCCTGAGGCCTCTCTACTCTGCTTGTATATGGCCATGTTCTCCTCTCACAGATGGTTTTCCCTCTGTGTCCTAATCTCTTTTTATAAAGACACTAGTCATATTGGATTAGGGCCCACCTTAAAGACCTCATTGTACCATAATTACCTTTGTGATGTTTCTTTCTCCAAATACAGTCACATTATGAGGTATTGGGTGTTAGGATCTTTTCCAGAGGATTTAGGAATTGTTAGCATGCATTTTGATGGTAAATGGCAAGATACTGGCATCACCAGCACTTAAACATGTTTTTATGTCCAACTTTCTTCTATTTTTTCTTATTTAAATGAATAAGATGTAATAAGTCTTAGTAATCACATAAACTACAATGTTTTGCATTAGGGATTATAAATGAAAAACTTATGGAAGACAAGCAAGTAATGTCTAATGGGAAACACTAAAGTCAAGTAAAATATAACAGGTCAGATATAAATTCCAGCCAGCTGGAGAGGGCATGGCTCAGTCTCAAAAGGTCTCAGTGTGAGCTCAGTGGTATATTGTCCTCGGAATTTTTGAGAGGTGGAAAGTGAAATTTTAAAAATCCTCGTTTTTTAAATGTTGGATTTAGTATTTCTTTTCTTTTCTTTCTTTCTTTCTTTCTTTCTTTCTTTCTTTCTTTCTTTCTTTCTTTCTTTCTTTCTTTCTTTCTTTCTTTCTTCCTTCCTTCCTTCCTTTCTTTCTTTCTTTCTTTCTTTCTTTCTTTCTTTCTTTCTTTCTTTCTTTCTTTCAATCTTTCTTTCTTTCTTTCTTTCTTTCTTTTTTTTTTAAAGAAAAACATATGAGTCCAACAGAACATGTCTGCTTCTGTGATTTAGCCTGTTGGCTTGAATTAGGCTAGCTAGATTTGAACCTAATGGCCTGGGCTAGATCAGAGTTTGTGATCCTGGCTCTACATAAACCCTAATTATATTTTAGAACAAATACTGTGTATTAATTAAGATTTATGTTTTCATTTGAAAAAACCATGCATGCCCTAAATGTCGCAACAATCAATTTGACCGAAACTGGTTTCTAAGACTATCGCACACTTCTCTATTATGACTTTTGCAAGCACTTATGGAGAGTTCTTACTACTTACTCGAAAATCTTGAAATATTTGGTTTAAAATGAAAAATTTACACAAATAGCTTTGTTAAGACTGTTGTGCAGTTGTAGACTTGTTTTACATTCAATAAATTATTTCTGAAATTCCATGTCTTTTAGGGTGACTATTCCTTTTCTTACAGGCTGTGTTAAGTAATGAGCTGAAACTTCACAGTGGCCAGACACTGTTGTAAGGGCTTTAAATGAATTTATTAATTAAATCTTCTCAACAACCATAGAGGCAAGAGCCATTATGATGACCACTTAAGTGATAACTGAGAGAAGCACTTGCCCAAGATCACACAGTTAGAAATAGGATCTTAATCATGTAACCCTGTACTTAGCCATTACTCTACAGTATGGGACTTGAGTTGTTTTGCTTGGGATGAAGGAGGGATAGCATTTGAGAGTCTTTCATCTCTCTCCTCTGCATACCCTACTTTGCCTATCACATCTAAATTTTGATCTCCACCCTAAAAATGATAATGTATTTATATATACATATATTTACCTTTTACATAAATATATATTACATATAATATACATAATTCATATATGTCACTAAATATTTAATATTTTAATTAACATAACATCTCCCTAATATCTATAGTATAAGGTTCTTAAACAATGGGGTTCATGGATAAAATTCCATAGGAACTCCTTGACAATAAAAAATGAATAAATTACATTGTCAGGTTCACTAACCTTCAACAGTTAGAATTTACTTCAATTATGAATTTAGGTAACAGACCACAACAGACCTGGCAGTACATGCAACTTTTGTCACATGGAAATCATGGATATTATAAAATCTCAATATACCACTTACAGTCACATAAACTTCAAAATTATATTAATTATTGAGTCCACCATTATATCATGTTAGTTATTGAGATAATAAAAATACATCTATTACTACATGAGAAAATTTTTACATGCAGAATTTTGATAATTAGATTTGAATATAACCATTTTCTTTATGATCCTTTGTTTTGCTTTATGCATTTATGGGTTTTTTTTCTGAAAAAGAATAAATTTCACTACAATTCCAAAGAGGCCAATGTCATAAAAAAGTAAGTAATAATATTTACTTCATCCGTTTATTCATCTATCTTTCCTACTATCCATTCATCGGTTCCATTGAATTAAATTTATTACATATTTATTGACTACCAATTTGGTTGGAGTTAATGTTTTTATGGACCTACCTAACTTCATCGACCTTTAAATCCATAAAATCTGCCAAAGGTTTCCAAAATGTACCAGAATCTTCACAATCGAGATACCTTTTTTCTTTGAAAGACATCCATTTAATCATCAGCCTCTTCACTGAGGGAAACCCAAGGCCACCCTCACAGTATCTCCTCTCCTCTGCTTTTCAATCTCTAACTATTCTCTCATTTTCTAAAAACTATGCAGGCATGCCACTCCCTAGAAATAAGAGGAATATTGCTACATTTTTAAGACTGGTTATAGTTTGTCCATCACAGCATTAATGTTCTACTGTTGCAATGATATCTTTTATTGTAAATATGGTTTTTCATGTCTTACTATAGATGAGTTAGCTGATCAGTGCCTTGATTTTGTTTGCCAATGGCAACTGGAGAGTCTGGGTAGGTTTACTCCCATCCCTACTCTGCAAAATCAAACAATACAGCCCCCTGGATACAATCCATTTAGACAAGGGAACATTAGGAAGTTTCATTAGTTGTAAACACTCTTTCTAAAAGTAAACACATGTGGTTTTCAACTGTAGTTCTAGTCATATTGGGCCAACTCTTCTACTGGAAGAAAGAAACAAACAAAAAAGTGAAACAATATATACAAAACAACTGTTAGAAGAAACTGGCACGCCATAAATGCAAGCAGGACTTGGGGAGCTATGATTCTGGAGAAAGACCTAGGATGGGGTAAGGACAGTTGGGGAATAAAGATGAATTTACTGAGCTAAGGAGATAGAGGTCAGGACTTCAGGGTTACCAACGTGCCTGGGATTTGAAGAACAAAGTGCCATAGAGGAAGAAATTTAAGAGAAAGAGTCCAAAAACTCTGTACACAATTTCCTCTCAAATTTTAGGCTGAATTCTAAGCCAAACATGAGATGAGAATCCAAGAAAGCCAATAGAAAACAGCATCGAGGAAGCAAGGTGCTGAGCAAAGACTCCACAAACAGGACACCAAACACTAACCACACAAGAAAAAGATCGATAAGTTGGATCGCATTATAAGTGAGACTTTATGCTCTGATTTACAGGTTCATGAAAATATTTTTTTAGAAGGGTTGTTGCTCTAACACTCACATATTAATCTATGATTCCATTTTGTTTGTTTGTTTCTATATCTCTAAAAATGATTTCTTATAGGAAATAAAACCATACAATGTGATCTTTGTAAACGAGGTGCCTTTACCCATTGCTCAAGCTTAGGATGTCTTGAGTACATACAGTTCAACTTCTTTCCTGCCACCACCTCATATTTTAAATTCTGAGAATGGGGTTCCCACCACCATTCCAATGGGTACAAATGGCCATATTGGGGAGAGGTGCAGGGCTATCTAAGCAGAAAATGTCAGGCAGAGGTGTCTTATATCCAGATGGCATTATGCCTTTTGGATGGCCAATGGCCAGAAGGTGAAGGCTGAAAGCTGATAAAGTGATGTCCTTTGCAAATATGGAAGGGAGGAAAAAGTAGTGGTAATTACATCTCAAGTGAATTGATTTTTTTTAAAAAAAAAACGTTTTATTGATTTCAGAGAGGAAGGGAGAGGGAGAGAGAGATAGAAACACCAATGATGAGAGAGAATCATTGATCAGCTGCCTCCTGCACGTCCCCTACTAAGGATTGAGCCCACAATCCCGGCATGTGCCCTGACCAGGAATCGAACGGTTATCTTCTGGTTGATAGGTGGACCTCAATCACTGAGCCACGCCAGCCAGGCTGAATTGATTCTTAACAAAGAAGATGTGAATGCTAAAGGGAAAAGTTATGAGCATTAAGTGATGATGTAATGACAAAGAGATGCTGATTCTGACAGTAATGGTTAGTATGGGCTAGTTCTGTTTGTCCATAAGGAAAATATATTGTATTGCTAGCATAAAACTACTTCAGTGGTTAAATGTTTCCTTAATTGCCAGAATAAAACATTCAATTCCATTAAACCTTAATGTTGATTTGTCAGAGTTATCTTTGTTATTCTTTAAATGACTTCACCTTCCCTAGAATGAAAATAACAACACCAATTATTTTTTTCCTTTTCAGTTCTTAAATCACAAATACAATTAATCCTTCAAGTCTAGACATGACATTTTTATAAATATAATGGATTAAACTTTCTTTTTATTTGTTGATTAATTGAATAACTTCTGCTATGTGTATTTATGTTATTTCTTTTCAAATAATGACATCACATTTCCACGTGATTTTAAATGAACCCAACTGATTTGAATCAATTGAAAATGTCTTGGGTGGACAAAAAACTATGGTCATCAAGTGGGCTGTTGGGCAGTGTAAGGTAGCACTTATTCCAAAAAATTCCAAAGATATTTAAAAGTGCATTAACTTGGTATATGCCTAATGACTACGATTGTCTGGGAAATGTTGATGTATTGGTTTATTTCACAATTTTACATGGGAGAGCTATACATTTATGGTTTTTCTCCTGCTTTTTGTATCATAAGTAAATCATCACTGACTCAATCATAAATGTCATCTGTATATTTATTAAAATTGAAAGGCATAATCTTTAGTTCCTTACTAATGCTTCAAATACCACATTTCCTTTTGAACTGAACAATTCATACCCACGGTGAAAAGAAAATCTGAGCTTTGGTTTTATAGCTACCTCTACACTCTTAATCAAAGGAGAAAGGGGTCTGATCTCACAACCTATTTATATAGTTTTAAAACTTTCTAAGAAAAATAAAGCTTGCTATAATTAATGCCTAATGGCATAAACACCCCTGCATTAGTGGTTGCCTAGTAACTACATACTGAAGGCTTGTGAGGTTGCCAAAGAGGCTGAATACACAGAAATATTCAGATTCCTTTCTAATTCAGGTGGATGAGGGGCAGCAGTGGGCCAGATTCCTTTATTAAAATCGATTTTCCATAATGGTTTTCCACTAAAACACCTTCTGCACTAACACTTACTCTTGTAAATGACTTCTACAGATAAGAGTCTAAACCAACCAGTAATGGTATTAAAAATATTTAATAGAGCAGAACCAAGACTGCTTTATTGTTCTGCATTCGTCCCAGTTTCTGTTCCTAGAGTGGCTAGACTGGAGAAAAATGTTATCACTGTATTTTAAGTCTTCAATGAGGTCTTGTATTTGGACATCACTTTAGCATTGGATGGCCAAATGCAGATCCCAGCTAGAAGTTAGTATTAAAAGGGGCTGGGAGTGATTATAATGTCATATTTATGTTAAGCTTTGGCTTGCTTCCTACCCAGCAGATTTCATTTCCTAATTACGTTTTTCTTTAGCTTAGGTAAAATTAGCTTGCATTCTCTTGGCACAAACCGACTACAGTGGTGGAGGAGGCCTTCCAAACCATAGGTTGTTGACAAGAGTGGCTAACTAAATTAGGACCAAACGTACTGAGTAAAATCCACAAAGAGCTAAGCACATGTAGATAATGACTAGGTGACTGTGAGGGAATGTAGTTCGGTCATATGAAAACTCGTTTCTGGCAATGTCTTGGTTTCAAAACATGTGATAGAGACATAGCACTCAAGCTCATCTGTGCTCTTTTTTAGAGTTCCCCATGTCAAGCTTTGGGACTTCTTAAATTGGTGGCAGTGGTGCAGACAGGGATAAGCGTAGCCTGGAATATTTAAATTACATAACTGCAGCCTTGTTGATACAGTCAGAAATTATTTGCTACTCCATAATTTTGTCATTTGGCAATACTAAGACATGATAACATAGGGTTTGCTCTTTGGAGTTAATGTAAATGTTGTTATTTGACTGAAATAAAGAATTCTCTTATTCCACAAGGGAAAATGTTTTAGGATGTGTGCACGTTCGTTTATCTTTTCACATGAGAGGAAGCATCCCATTGCATCATTATGCATAACTCTCTGAGTTTGGGGTTTAGTGGATTGGAGGATGTGGCTGAGCCCCCCCAACACGTGCAGTCTGCATTCCTAGCTGCAGCAACCCATTTCATTGGTGTTAAAAGAGAACTTTGAAGAGTGTGCTCTGGCTGAGCACGAACAGGGGTCAGAAAATAATTTGTGTAAATTCATTTGTCGGGTCATCTACTTCATTATGTTTAAAGTTGAAAAAAATGTAACTTGTTTTCTCTGCCTGCAATATATTCAGCATCTCTCCTTCGATTTTAAAGCTGAAGGTAATTTACTGATTAAAAATCATTTTTCATTTTTGCTACAGGGATTTCTTCCTGCTTATACTTTCATCTTTCTTCTTTTCCCCTGCCTTTCAGAAGTTTTCACTCTAGTCCTGAAATGTCTTTTTTTTTTTAAGCTGAAAAATGAAACTTCAAAGGATTTAATTTCTAGAACCATCAAGTCACTACTCTCTCAGATCTATTTGGTTTGACTTTAACAGTGCCCATGTCTTGGGGCAAAGAAAGTCTCTCAGAAAGAGTTAATTTGCGATCTCAGCCTCAACAGAGGCTAATTCTCAGGAGAGAATTGAAATTAGCAGCAAGTGTCCTCCCTTTAGAGTAAACTCCTTGTGTGCCACTTCTTACTGTAGGGTGGACATTCCTTCTACCCCGGGCGATGGGCAGTGGCAGCTGTAAGGCGGAGACCAAACACTGTTTATTTTCCTTCCAAGGTCCTGGACTTTGGCAGTTAAAAAATGTGCCATCCTATGATTTTTCCCCACCTGTTTATTTTTTTTATTTTACAATAAATACATAAATAAAATTTTTGAAAGAGATGAGAAGGAAGAAACCAACCACTCAGGAACTGCCTAATTGATGCCTTTGAGTTGTGATTATGCTTTAATTTTACTTGGACTAATAGAAGCTATTTCTTCCCAATGATTTTTAAAAATTGAGCTGCATGTATGAGATAATTTGCTTCCAAGAAATATTGCCATTTATGTTCTTAACCCCAAGTGAAGTTGATTATTTTATTCTTTTACCCCCCTCCCCCCAGAAGTGAGTTGGTTAATTTCTTGGGTAGCAATTCAACACCAGGATCAAGTATCAGTATCAAAAATATGCATTGCCTTGTTATGTGTGAATATACATTTTGAAAACAACAAGGAATGCTTTTGGCTCCACCTTTAAATTTTTGCTGTCAGTTCAGCATCTAAGTTTAAATGTCAAATACTTCTCTTTCATCTTATAAGGAATCTAGTTATTCCAATATTGAGCAATAGCAGAGAAAATGTTGGATAAAAGAAAGTGGTATAGCCGAAATCGGTTTGGCTCAGTGGATAGAGCGTCGGCCTGCGGACTGAAAGGTCCCAGGTTCGATTCCGGTCAAGGGCATGTACCTGGGTTGCGGGCACATCCTCAGTAGGAGATGTGCAGGAGGCAGCTGATCGATGTTTCTCTCTCATCGATGTTTCTAACTATCTATCTCTCTCCCTTCCTCTCTGTAAAAAAACAATAAAATATATTTAAAAAGAAAAAGAAAAAAAAGAAAGTGGTATAATGAACAAGGATGAAACCATAGGGTGAAGGGGGGGTAGCTATAAAGTCAAAGAAAGTAAATCACTGAGCACCTCTGCTTATGCAGCGGTTCTCAACCTGTGGGTCGTGACCCCTTTGGTGGTCGAACGACCCTTTCACAGGGGTCGCCTAAGACCATCCTGCATATCAGATATTTACATCACGATTCATAACAGTAGCAACATTACAGTTATGAAGTAGCAACGACAATAATTTTATGGTTGGGTCACAACATGAGGAACTGTATTTAAAGGGCCAGAAGGTTGAGAACCACTGGCTTATAGGATACCCCTGAGGAGATTTCTAAACCTGTGACCCTTAACTCCAGAGTTCCAGGTGAAAATTCTTTCCTGATGTAGACCTTTCTGGGAGGGAACTTTTTACAATTTATTGGTCAACCCTTTCAGAGCCTTTGCAGAAAATATTTTGTCTGCCCTGGTTTGTGCCATATTTAGATCAGTTTGGGAAGTGAAGAAATTCAAGTGCCCAAAACTTTCAATAGGAGTCTGCCATTTTTGAAACTCAGCTTTGATCTGGAACCGTCGCACCGAATTTTCCAGACATTCATCTTCCAGAATTTCAAGTCCAGGAGTTGGTTGTAGTTTGATTTTACTTCTTTGAGACACAGCTTGAATGCCTCCATTTGATTTTGTGCTTTCAACACATTTTTGCGATCTGGTGATTGGGAAGGCCTGTACCATCTGGTCTCAATAAGGTGATAGATTTTCATATCTTGGGAATTGGCAGGAAAGGGTAGCAACTGAATGAGAAGTGAGAAGGGGAAAATTGAGAATTTGGGCTTAACTCATTAATCTCATGATATGTCTTTGAAGACCTCTGATTCTCGTTAAATCGCTTTTTGGTAAGGTTTTGTTTGGGGGGTG
>NW_005875516.1:6433-12248 GCF_000147115.1 Myotis lucifugus | reverse complement strand
CGGGCCCCAGTGGGCCCCAGTGGGCTCATGGGGGCAGGGGCCTGTGCTCTGGCTCCACCCGTCCAGAGAGAAAGCGCTGGGTCCTGCTCCCCCATCTGTGGGGACCTGAGCTTCGGGGCAGGGACGCCATCTCCCCCCGCTCCTCACCGCTCGGCACTCACTTCCGACCCGTTTCCTTGGAAGCGGTTTTACCATAAACGTGGTGACAAACGAAAGCGCGGAGCCGCCGTCCTCCGTCCTCCGTGAGCTGTGCCCACGCTGTCCTCTGGACGCGCACAGGCAGCACCAGGCCCATGTCCTCCTCAGTCACTTGTGAGCATTTCCCGACGTTAACAGTAAATCAAAATCTGGTTTTTAACTCGGAAAAGTTATTTTCACCTTCAACTGATCTTCCCAGGCACTGGTTACAGTCAAATCAATGGTGTGTAAATGCCAAGTATTTTAAAGAAAAATGCATTTATCTTAGTAATCAAGACCTTAGGTCCTCATCTGTGCTCCAAAAGGAAAAACATCTCGGACCTGACTGACAGGGACCTGACATGATAGCCCGGCCAGTGTGGCTCAGTGGTTGAGCATCGCCCTCAACAGCGCGTGCAGGAGGCAGCAGATGGATGTTTCTCTCTCATCAGTGATGCTTCCATCCTTCTCCCCCTCTCCCATCCTCTCTGAAATACATTTTAAAAATATTGTTTTAAAAAAAGAATTGACATGATAGAGGTGTGTAAAAGTGCAGGCCAGCCCTAACCGGTGTGGCTCAGTGGATAGAGCGTCGCCCTGCGGACTCAAGGGTCCCAGGTTCGATTCCGGTCAAGGGCATGTACCTTGGTTGCGGGCACATCCCCAGTAGGGAGTGTGCAGGAGGCAGCTGATCGATGTTTCTCTCTCATCGATGTTTCTAGCTCTCTATCCCTCTCCCTTCCTCTCTGTAAAAAAAAAAAAAATCAATAAAATATATTTTTTAAAAAAAGTGCAGGCAGCCTCGCCCCAGCCTGCAACCCCGCCCCCCGCCTGGGCACCACGCCCCCAGCTGAGCACCAGGCCCTGCCCCGCCCAGCCCGGCCCGCCTCCCGCTCCTGCGCAGCCTCTGCGGAGAGATGTGCACAACCTGAACGACACACGTTCTCCGAGTCCGTTCTTCACTTGGCACACGGTGACCGCGGGTCAGCTGGCACGCACCAGCCTGTGCTGAACAGACCACCTGCACGCAAGCCCGCGAGGCGGACATCATGCCTGGCTCACACATGCACACTGAGGCCATGAAGTGGACACGAGACGAGAAGCTGGCCTCCCCGGGCCACCCCCTCCCTGAGGGGCCGAGCGAGGAGAGGGAGAAAGGGCACAAAACTACCCACACGCAGGCCGCTACCGCCGGGCAAGAACCCTCCACGGAAAACCATGTTGGCGAACACACGCTGCAAGTTTGAAAACCGAGGCCCAGAAACTTCTGGGCGGGCATCGGCCTCCCTCTTCGTTTCCTCGGCCGTCCACTCCCGCTGCAGCCGCCAACAGAAATGCGAGAATGAGCCCTTTCCCCGCGAACCCCCACGGGGCGCCTCGTCCCGAACCTGTGGGTCTAGCTAAGTGAGGGCCCCACCCCTGGAGAAAGGGGTGCCCACAGGACAGGCTGGAAGCAGAGACTCCGCCCGAGGGGCAGGGCCTCGCAGCCCGGCCTCCGCCTCCGCTGCCTCCCGTGCCCCTCGCCCAGCCGCCGCCTTCCCGGATCCCCCCTGACGAGTCCCCCACAATAGGGAGGGAGCCCCACGGAACCTGACTACCCAACAACAGGCGAACACAGCCCCCTGGGACGCATGAGGAGCCGTAAAAATTCGTCAGGAATATTTAACAATATAAAAAACTGCATATAAAAAGGTAAATACAAAAAAAATCAAACATAAACTGTATCAATCTCACATGGCAACAATGTAATCATATGTGCACTTGAAAATGGCAGGAGAGGAAACTCCAGAATTCATTCCAGTAGCCCGCAGTATTATTTCACTATTATTACCATTTTCTTCGATTTTTTAAATCTTCTATAAAATGGCTTTCTTACGAGTATAAATTTTTTAAAAGGTAAAAGTAATAAAACTGCAAACCACAAGACGAAGGAGATTTATGTCCAGACACCGAGGCTCCCAATGCTGCGTGATTGGGGGGGATGGAGGGGGGGTGGGGGGCTCCAGGGCAGGGGCAGGACCGGCCTGAGGAGGCCGCGGTGGGTCGCAGGCCGGGAGGCGGCCACACACCTCCCGTGGCCACTCTCTGCTTTGCAGCTTGAAAAGGTGCGTGTGTGTCAACAGCCACATAACTCCTCACCCTATTACCTGGCGTCGCACGGGAACACAGTCTGTGGGGACATGTGAAGCCTGAATTAAGGAAAGACGGCGACACGGAGAAGGATGCCATTCTTTAAAATCATGACTATTTATGTGCAAGTTAATGTGCTATGAATTCTGAGCTCATATTTTATTAACCGCATTTTAGTTCACTAACTCAGTAAACATGGCCTTTCTGTGTTTTTAATTCAGCAGAAGTGCTCCTCGCTCTGTTACTGTTAGTGCCTAAGCGAGGTCTTCCCCGTCGCCGCGCGGAGCCATCCCTGCCCCGCGCTGACCGAGAAAAGCGACAGCCATGGCGGCTCACGAAAGCCGCTGCACATGCCCTGAGCGGAACCCGGAGGGAGAAGGACGGAAGCACGCTGCCCACAGTGGTGCTGTGCCCTGCCTGCCGCCCTCACTGCGGAATTCTGACGCTCAATGTGACCAGCTTGCTTCACCCCCCCGCCCCCCAACCAACTCCCTCTCTACCACGATTCTGACAGAAGCACCCGCACACGTGCAGAACTGGGCAGGTCGCCCCCTCCCCCGCGCCAGCCATCACCCCGGCCCAGCCCCATAGAAACCTGGAGCCGTCGGACGGCGTGGGCCGTGGGAGGAACAGCCGATGGAGACCGAGGCCGCAGAGCTCCGCACGGCCCACGGGAGGCGGGGGCCTCGCAGAGCTGCAGGGGCGACAGGCTGAGCTCCGGCCCGGGAAGCACCTCCGACCGGGACGGAGCCAAGGTCTCGTCAGAGGAGCACGCGGAGCCCGGCACCGCAGGCCTCCGGGAGGAGCCTCACGTCTCCGTCACGCGAGACGGACCCACGGAGGTCGGAGCTCCCAGGGACAGGCGAGCGGAGTGAGAAACACGTGGGACCTAGAGCAGAGACAGGAGGACACAGGGACAGCGAGTGCGAAATAACATGCACGGCGAGCCCTGGCTGGTGTGGCTCCGTGGATAGAGTGTCGGCCTGCGGACCAAAGGGTCCCTAGTTCGATTCCAGTCAAGGCACAGGCCCAGGCTGCGGGCTAGATCCCCAGTAGGGGGCGTGCAGGAGGCAGCCGATCCACGATTCGCTCTCATCATTGACGTTTCCATCTCTCTCTCCCTCTCTCCTCCTGACACTAATAAAGATATATTTTAAATAAATAAGACACGCGGTGACACAGACACACAGAGCACAGGCCACAGGGCCGGCCGGCTCTGAGCCGCCAGGAAAGGGCCCAGGTCGAGACGAACTTGACCCGCTTCCTCGTCTCCCGCCGTTTCTAGGGAATGACGGCAACGAGAGGGGACCAGTGTGTCCCGGTAGAAACAGGGAAGGAAGACAGTAAATAAGTATTTCTGACTCACAAAAAGCATAAAAAAGAAAAAGCACAGGCACAGAAAACACAAAATAAGACGCAGATTTCAGCCCAAATAAATGTAAACACACTAAATGCTCCAGTTAAGAGACAAAAATTGTCAGACTCGTTTTTTTTTCACTCGTCTACAAGCTGTTTACAAGAAACATATGAAAAGCAGAAGGACACAGAAAGGTTTGTAAAGGGACAGACACATAAGCAGTGCACCTGCCGCCCGGGAGGACACGGAGCCACGCTGCGGAGGCAACAGGCGCGGGAGCAAAAAGCACGCGAGGGACAAGACAGTGACCTTGTCACAGTGCGGACTCCATTCACCAGGAGGACGCATACCCTCATACGTGCACGAGGCACGCTCTCACAGTGCACGACATAATCGCACAGCCTCAAAATGTAGACACGGCATGAGTGCAGCGCTGCAAGGAGCGCACAGTCGTGTGAGAGTTATCAAAAGCCGTCAACCTACATAATTTTATTAACCAGTGTCACCCCAATAAATTCAGCCCTGGCCGGGTGGCTCAGTTGGTTGGAGCATCGTCCCGTACACCAAAAGGCACCGGTTCGATTCCTGGTCAGATTCCCAGTCGGTGTGTGCACGGGAGGCAACTGATCAATATTTCTCTCTCACATCGATGTCTCTCGCTCTCCCTCTTCCCCTCTCTCTAAAAAAAAAACACAATAAAAAATGCCCTTGGGTGAAGATTAAAAACAAAAGGAACTTCGCCAGATCAAATAAGACGGGAGAGACTTCTTTCATCAATATCTAAGTGGAAAGAGCGCTCAGACAATCCTTCCTGGGGCTCTAACGGTGACTGACACCCCGAGGATTCTGTGTGATCACCTGAACCCCAAAGGCAGCACCAGGCCCGGCACTGAGACCGCGGGACAAGGCGCCAGTTTAGATCTAACGCCGCCACAGGAAAGGGTTTTATGCTTAAATCCTCTGACATGTTTAGCAAGCATTCGGCGTCGACCTCTGACCCACCCGGCTTTACAGACCCCAGTGAGACGCAAATATTCCATCGGGGAGAGAGGCCCCGCCCCTGGGCTGCACTGACCGTCCGGGGTCCAGCCAGGTCTTCCAGCCCCGCCTGTATGCTAATTCACGACACGATGGCATCTCGCATGTCACTGCTACATTTCAGCTGGACAGTGACGCTTCGGGGGGCAAAGCAGCTGCACGCAGTTTATTAATGCGAGGAGCGACCTCAGCGCCTCTAACCCGCTTCACACGGGTGCCTGGCCTCGCACCGTCAACGTCTCCGAGTCCCCGTCTCCCCGAGTGGCTCCTCCACGTCACCCGTAGGGGGACCTCCACTCACCTAATGACCCAGTGCGCCCTCCCGCCAAGACAACCAGAAAGCTATTAACCAATGTCACCCAACCATGACACACAGGCGCTGCAGGAGCGTGATCCCGAGAGAAGCAGCATGTGGGGTGAGCCCCGGGCCCGCCGAGCGTCTGTGTGGAGAGGGACCCCACGCAGAGCAAGACGGGGTCACAAGCTAAGGAGGCGAGACCAGGGCAGGGAGGCCGCAGCTGGAAGAGAGGCGGAGCGCGGAGGGGAGGGGAGAGGAGGAACATGACAGCAACATAGACCATACATGCGGCGAGCCCTAGCTGGTTTGCTCAGTGGATGGAGTGTCGGCCTGTGGACTGAAGGGTCCCGGGTTCGATTCTGGTCAAGGGCACACGCCTGGGTGGTAGGCCCGATCCCCAGTAGGGGGCGTGCAAGAGGCAGCCGATCAATGATTCCCTCCCCTCATCGATGTTTCTTTCTCCCTCTCTCTCTCTCTCTCTCTCTCTCTCCCTTCCTCTCTGAAGTCACTAAAAACATATTGAAAAAGGAAATACATGCGGCGAGGCTGACGTGGCTCCAGGTGAGTCCACAGGAGCAAACAGGGCCGGGCCCGGCCTGACCGCTCGGACGCAGCCGGGAAACCAGCCTTCAGAGAATGAAGCTAATCGGCTGGGCAGGGACTTCCTGCCCGGACACCACTCGGCCTGCTGAGATGACGACGACCACCAGGCGTCACACTCCTGAGTCCAGCGTCCAGCCACGGCCAGCAGGTGAGTGACAGCAGGAGACTGTGGCCCACGAGCAGAGAAAACATCCACAGAAGCAGGACCCAAA
>NW_005875516.1:0-6117 GCF_000147115.1 Myotis lucifugus | reverse complement strand
AAAAACCCGCCCCCCTCCATAATTTTTTTTTTCCCAATGTCCCCCCCAAAAAAATTCCCCCCCCCCCCGGTTCCTCTTTTAAAACATCTTCCCCCTCCACCAAAAAAGGAGCCGGTTTTTTTCCTGGGGGGGGCCACATTCCTTGGGGGGGGAGGGGCAATTTCCCCCCCCTTTTTTCCCCCAAAAACAACCTGATCAATTTTTTTTTTTCTCACAAAGAAGTTTCTCGCTCTCCCTCTTCCCCTCTCTCTAAAAAAAAAACCACAATAAAAAATGTCCTTGGGTGAAGATTAAAAACAAAAGGAACTTCACCAGATCAAATAAGACGGGAGAGACTTCTTTCATCAATATCTAAGTGGAAAGAGCGCTCAGACAATCCTTCCTGGGGCTCTAACGGTGATTGACACCCGAGGATTCTGTGTGATCACCTGAACCCCGAAGGCAGCACCAGGCCCGGCACTGAGACCGCGGGACAAGGCGCCAGTTTAGATCTAACGCCGCCGCAGGAAAGGGTTTTATGCTTAAATCCTCTGACATGTTTAGCAAGCATTCAGCGTCAACCTCTGACCCACCGGGCTTTAGAGAACCAAGTGAGATGCAAATATTCCATCGGGGAGAGGCCCCGCCCCTGGGCTGCAATGACTGTGGTGGTGGGGGGGGGGGGTCCGCAGCCAGGTCTTCCAGCCCCGCCTGTATGCTAATTCACGACACGATGGCATCTCACATGTCACTGCTACATTTCAGCTGGACAGTGACGCTTCGGGGGGAGCAGCTGCACGCAGTTTATTAATGCGAGGAGCGACCTCAGCGCCTCTAACCCGCTTCACACGGGTGCCTGGCCTCGCACCGTCAACGTCTCCGAGTTCCCGACTCCCCGCCACCCGTAGGGGGACCTCCACTCACCTAATGACCCAGTGCGCCCTCCCGCCAAGACAACCAGAAAGCTATTAACCAATGTCACCCAACCATGACATGCAGGCGCTGCAGGAGCGTGATCCCGAGAGAAGCAGCATGTGGGGTGAGCCCTGGGCCCGCCGAGCTTCTGTGTGGAGAGGGGCCCCCACGCAGAGCAAGACGGGGTCACGAGCTAAGGAGGCGAGACCAGGGCAGGGAGGCCGCAGCTGGAAGAGAGGCGGAGCGCGGAGGGGAGGGGAGAGGGGGAGCATGACAGCAACATAGAAAATACATGCGGCGAGCTCTAGCTGGTTTGCTCAGTGGATGGAGTGTCAGCCTGTGGACTGAAGGGTCCCGGGTTCAATTCTGGTCAAGGGCACACGCCTGGGTGGTGGGCCCAATCCCCAGTAGGGGGCGTGCAAGAGGCAGCCGATCAATGATTCCCTCCCATCATCGATGTTCCTCTCTCTCTCCCTTCCTCTCTGAAGTCAATAAAAACATATTGAAAAAGGAAATACATGCGGCGAGGCTGACGTGGCTCCAGGTGAGTCCACAGGAGCAAACAGGGCCGGGCCCGGCCTGACCGCTCGGACGCAGCCGGGAAACCAGCCTTCAGAGAATGAAGCTAATCGGCTGGGCAGTGACTTCCTGCCCGGACACCACTCGGCCTGCTGAGATGACGACGACCACCAGGCGTCACACTCCTGAGTCCAGCGTCCAGCCACGGCCAGCAGGTGAGTGACAGCAGGAGACTGTGGCCCACGAGCAGAGAAAACATCCACAGAAGCAGGACCCAAAAGGCAGTGGGGGTGGGAATAACAGGCAGGAGCTTTAGGATGTTATAGCCCTGCCAGTGTGCCCTGTGGTTGGAGCGCTGCCTGCGCACTGAAGGGTCTCGGGTTAGATTCTCAGTCAAGAGCACGTACCTGGGTTGCAGGTTTGATCCCAGCCCCAGTGCATGTGGGAAGCAACCAGTCGACGTGTCTCTCTCTCTCATTGATATTTTTCTCTCTCTCTTGCTCCTCCCCCCACTTCTGCTCTAAGGATCAATGGAAAAAATATCCTTGGGATTAAAAAAAAAAGACATAATGAATTTATTCAAGGATTTAAAGGAAAACATGAACAAAAAAGAGAAATATAAACTATAAAAAGACCATTTCTAGCCCTGGCGAAAACAGACCCGTCTAAACCAACTGCCCCCGTTGCGGTTTACTGTGACACTTCACAGGGATCAGCGTTCATTTCCCGCCGGAAAGTGGGCATGGGGGGCTCCCTGGCCTCAGGGGACCTCTGTCCTCGCGTTCCGGCGGAAATGAACGCTGATCCCTGTGAAGTGTCACAGTAAACCGCAACGGGGGCAGTTGGTTTAGACGGGTCTGTTTTCGCCATGGGTCTACGAATTGTGCCCTTTGAACTGTAATCCACGTAAGTCTTGTTATTTGAAAATTACAAGCCACACATGCTATTGATGCATATGTATCCTCATAACAGAATTAACCAAACAACAGAGTAATTTGATAACAGCATTGAACTAGCAGCAACTTAGTCATGAGCACGCAACAGTGGCCGCATTGGAAAAGCAGGACTGATTCACAACAAAGGCCGCGGGGGCAGCGAGAGGGGCGCGTGCAGGGGGGGTGGAGGGTAGGGTGGAGGGTGGGGGTGGAGGGTGGGGTGGGGGCGGGGGGTAGCTCTGTAAGAGAGCACCATGCTGAGTGGCAGAACACTCTTTGGAGTGGCCAGCCCCCTTCAGGGATCCTTAGCCACACCAATAAATAGGACACCAGGAAGCAGCCACTAAATACGGACAAAATAAGAGTGCAGGCGTTGCACACTGATCCCAGGACGAAGCCAAGACCGCCCGCGCTCAGGGCAGACAAGGGCCCATGGGAAGTCGTGTGGAGGCCAGCGATTTCCAGCCTTTTCATCTCATGGCACCTGAACTGATTACCAAGATTCCGAGCCACACCGAAAAATATACTTCTTGCCGATCTGATAAAAAAAAATAGGTACAATTTTTATTCATTTACAACGGACAGCTATTGTATTGGCTGTTGCCAAATTTTTTAATTGGACAATCTAAGGCAAACGGGGTCAGTGCACCCCGGCCAGTTTGCTCAGTGGTTATCGAGTGTCGGTCCACGGACTGAAGGGTCATGGGTTCAATTCTGGTCAAGGGCACATACCTTGGTTGCAAGCTCGACTGCTGGCCATGGCTGGGGCGCATGCGGGAGGCAACCAATTGATGTGTCTCTCTCACATCAATGATTCTCTCTGTCTCTCCCCCGCCCTTCCCACTCTCTCTAAAAACCAATGGGAAAAATGTGCTCTGGTGAGGATTAACAAAAAGAAGAAAAAAAGAAAGGAAGGGAGGGAGGGAGGAAAGTTGGTTAGTGCCCCTGACTACCAGTAAATAGTCAGGTTCTGCATGTTTTAATGATTCTTGCAGCACCCCCTAACCCACTGGCAGCACCCCTAACCCGCTGGCGGCACCCCCTAACCCACTGGCAGCACCCCTAACCCACTGGGCACCCTAACCCGCCAGCAGCACCCCCTAACCCGCTGGCGTCGGTGCGAGCACAGGACAACTAGACCACGCCTGCCGCTCTGTGACGAGGCTGCCCCGGGCGGCTGCGGCCCCTGGGGCGCAGGGAGGCAGAGAGAGCTGCTGGCGGAGAGGTGGCCCCCTGTCCAGCACAGCCCCAAACGGACTGCTCGTGTTCTGTAACCTGAATCAGTGCCAACATTTCGGAAACGGAAGATTTCACATTTAAAAAAAAAAGGCTTTCTGGTTTCTCCAAGAAAAAGAAGAGAGAGAGAGAAAGGGAAGGGGACCGGGCCAGGCCCAGCTACCCCTCAGAGGCCGCTGCGTGTGCCCCTCCGGGCGGCCGCTCCCCCCTCCAGAGAGCCAGCCCCAGGGCGCCGAGGTCCCCTCAGGGTGCGACCGAAGTGATGGTACCAGGACTGCTCAGGGGACAAGTTTTCGCAAACGTAACTGAAACCGTTAGCTGCTGTTTTCTTCTTCATTAACGATTTGCCAAGAGACAGCGACGTCCTCCCGCTCTCTAAGCAAGACTCAGAGCTTCCTTTCTCCTATCACCCTACGAGCCCTTCTCATCGGTTATGTGGATGGTTCACAAATTAACGCTTTAATTCAAAGGTCAGAAAATATACCCATCAATCCCTTCTGCACAGTTGGAGCATGTGTTTAGGGAGCAGAGGAAACCACACTTCAACAGAGAAAAAGATGCCCAACTAGAAAGAAATGACTAGACAGTAACTTTAAAATAAAAGTGTTTTCACATATGCCGAGCAGCCGCCACAGCTCTGAACGATGTAATTCATACTGAATACCGGCTTTATGCGGTCTTTTCCCATGACCACCTCTTCTACTTCTTAAATTACTTTTGGATGAAACAAATGTTCCTAACTTTTTAACCCACTGGACGCCATAAGCATCTGTAGACGCAGCGGCAGGCCTGCCCCACACGCCATGCGCGTCTATAAAAAAAAAGTTTTCCTTTAAAATCATTTTTCATGAGAATTTTCAGCTGAAAATATTCAAGAACACCCAAATTCTAATTCATTTATTTTTATAATATTCATTGCAAATTGATTTTTTAAAATTAAATTCAAAATATCGCGGCGTGTGGGGATGGTTTCCGTTTTGGACGCGTGGCAGTTAGCTGGTTAAAACTGAGCCAAGTCAACAACAGGAGCATCGTGGCTAACTAGAATCGCCGCAACAGTGACCTCACCTACGTCTGACGTTGCAATACCCAAATCAATAATCTTCTATAAAAGTGGTTCTCAACCTTCTGGCCCTTTAAACACAGTTCCTCATGTTGTGACCCAACCATAAAATTATTTTCGTTGCTACTTCATAACTGTCATGTTGCTACTGTTATGAATCGTCATGTAAATATCTGATATGCAGGATGGTCTTAGGTGACCCCTGTGAAAGGGTCGTTCGACCACCAAAGGGGTCCCGACCCACAGGTTGAGAACCGCTGTTCTATAAGCATAGTCATAAGCCCAGAGCAATCACACTGAGTTATAACAGCGACCCCTCTTATACCACCGAAGCGTCTTGAAGGAGAAAATAAATCACAAAAAGACGAGTGCCAAGCGTGCACCGTGACACAGCCCCACCCCTTTGCTCTGGGGACCGGGGAGCAGACGGGGGTTGACTATGGCCAGAGTCAACGAAATTGGCTGTTTTCTTTCCTACCAGCGGCTTGGGAGTCGCTGTCCACACCCCAATATCCTGGGGACCCGAGTTCCAATCCCTCATACCCTAACGCCGCTCCTGGAGAAAGTCTGTCTCCAGGTCACAGCGACGGGACACCCCATTAAAGGAGGGAAGTCAGGGGTCCAGACCCCTTGTTTGGATTAGAGGCTGTGCTGACCGTCAGGGTAACTTTGTATCCATATGTTACCAGCTGAACACCTGCCGGCAACTTTGTCTCCTCGCCACTAGCTTAGGCCCCCACTCACTTCCCCCGGGGCAGGAGCTCAACTCCGCAGAGATGAGCTCGGGTGCGAGCAGTAACAGCCCAGTGGCCCTTCCTCTGGGTGCTCGGAGCTCGGTGCTCGCAGCACCAAGCACATCACCGCGCGCCCAAGTGCCTGCAGCGCTGCCACTCGGAACCGCTTCCCTGCTACCGCCTCCATCAGAACTAGGCGAGCGAACACCCGGGACGAACCCACAGCCTTCCCGTGGCGGCCAGAGCTGGAGGCTGACACGGGTTGTGCTTTTTAGTTGCCTCGCGACACGTGGCTGGGAAAAGGAACCACGAAAACAAACGCATCGCCGCTTTCCCAAGGACGCCCCGAGATGCCAGGGGCGCGCCGGGAGCCCACCTACCCGGTCCTTCATCCTCCAGCTCTGGGCCAAGGACTTGGAGCCCTCGATCTTCTCGCAGTGCCGCTTCTTCATGAAGGCCAAGGGCAGGTTCCAGTCGCTCAGGTCGGCCTCGTCCTCCTCCCCGAGCCCCAGCAGAGGCGACTGCAGCAGCTCGGCCTCCATCAGGGCGGCCGGGGGCGGGGGGGTCCGGGGCAGCAGGCGCTCGAGCACCTCCAGCCTTACAAGGTCGTGTGCACCACGGCCGGCGAGGCCGCAGAGAACCGGGGGGCAGCGGAGGCAATGGGGGGCGGTGCGCGGGGCCCCTCAGTCGGGCCCGGGTCTGCGGAGGCCCCTCTGTCTAACTCGGGGCGGGACGC
>NW_005875515.1:5688-12348 GCF_000147115.1 Myotis lucifugus | reverse complement strand
CTGAGAGAGATAAAGACAAACTGGATGGATCTAAAATACAGACATGAGGGAGTCGGGAAGCACATTTCTGGAAAGAAGTCAGACTACGGAAAATGAAACGAGTGCACTGATGGCAACGCAGGATTCTGCCTTAACTCTATGGTCCTGGAAAACAGTAACAGTTAAAGAAGCTACTTCACCTTTTGTGTTCCAGAATATGTCTTATTGCAAAGAAACACCATTCCCCACATGACTTAGATCAGACTCATAGATGCCCCATTTTTCTACCTATGACAAGGCTGGACACGGAGCCTCCAAATTCCCATTCTTTCCCTCATAATGACTAGCTGACTGTTTCATCCCTACTCATAAGTCAGGGAAAAAATGCTTTTTAACCATATATTGATTACATTTTCTTTCTCCAGTCCACTGACTTTTGATTCACCCTCAGCCTGAGCCAGTACAGGACCTCTTCTTAATGCCCCTTCTGACAATATGTTAACTAATCTCAGAGTAGCAGTCTCTGATCTACTGTCTTTTCACAGCCACTCTCACTCATCCTATCTCCCAACCTGGTTCTTCCTACTCTTGTTTCCTCCAAAAGCAAAGACCTTTTCTGACTAATCTTTGTGATGCTCACAGAGCTTATGGCCCAAGCATTCTCTCTATTAAAACAGTTTCCCTTCTCCTATTGCAGGAGTCTCCTTCCTCCCTCTTACGATAAAGTATCTCCTTATGCAAGTCTGATTTTGTTTTTCTCTGATACTAATTAAAAGTTCAAGGAGTGAAGATCAACTCTATAAAGGAACTAAGGAGAAAAGTTTCTCAGCAGAATTGAAGTCAGCACATAGATTGATGTGCAGGGAAGAGAGCGAAGCTTGCAATGTTATTGAGATTTCAAACTGATGTCAGAAAAGGCATGCCAATTTCCCACATATAACACAAGCCTTCTTGGATCCCTTGATACAAAGCAGGGCTAGATGATGGTTCCACCTAAGATGGGGCAATACTAGTGGTCAAAGGAAACACAAAGTTAGGGCTGTGGGATAGACATGCAGCCTACAGGTGAGGGATGGCAGAGAGAGCACCTGGAAGATGCAGTAGGCCCCCTTTATTCCCGGGGACATGTTCCAAGACCTGTGGTGGACGCCTAAAACCACAGGTAGTCCTGAACCCTATACATACTGTGTGTGTGTGTGTGTATGTGTGTGTGTGTGTGTTTGTGTATATATATATATATATATATATATGTATATATATATAAAATAAATTTTAATTTATAAATTAGGCAAAGTAAGAGATTAAAAATAATAATACAATTGAACATTTATAACATTATACTATTATAAGATTAAATGAATGTGCTCATGTATGCTCTCTCTCTATCTTTCTTTTTCTCTCTCTTTCATTCTCATAAGAGATCTGTTAACCAAGATGACAACCAGGTGACTAAGGATATGAAGCATATACAGTGAGGATAGGCTGGACTAAGGGAAGATTCACATCCTGGGTGGGACAAAGTAGGACAGCCTGAGATTTAATCACACTACTCGGAACGGCATGAAATTAAAACTTACAATTTGTTTGCTTCTGGATTTTTTTCACTTAATATTTTCAGACCATAATTGATCGCAGGTAACTGAAGTTGAAGGTGAAACTGTGGCTAGGGTGGGACTACTATACTGTGCTGAATGTTAAAGCAACACCATTGCAAAAGTCAAAATCCAAACTGTCAGCTTTTGTTGATGAAAATAACTGTCCATCCTCTGCTTCCAGGCATACCTCACAACGGCAACCTTAATGAGAGCTTCATCGTGAGTGGAATCTGAAGCTGCACAGGAGCCATAAGGAAGAACACCTTTTCAGCTACAATCCTTATGATCTTACTTCTCAGTAAAAGTGGTGAAGCTTTAGGTGCAGAAAACTAAGCTTTTCCTACCGCTGCTCATTGAACATTGACTCCACAGGAGTGTTTCTGATCTTTTTTCCTGAGGCACTAACTCTAGAAAATGGGACATAGAAGCCAGCTTTTAATGACAAGCATTTGCAACAATCAAGGTAAACCCATTATTATCCATCCCTATTATTATCATCCTTAGTAATATTAACAACAATTGCAGCAGAACATTTATGTTCAGAGGTAGTGGATTAGCCTCAAGCAGCAATTCTCAGCAAGTAAATAGGAAGAGATGCTGTTCTTGGTAGGATGCATAAGTAGGAAGGATGGTTGTCATAATATAGCTAATCATTCCAAACAAAATATCCATTTCATGTACTTATGTTTTTATGTCCTTAAAGTTTATTATAAATGATAGATGTAAATAAAAATCTGTTCACTGCAGATTATTTACATTTTGAAAATTTAGAAATATCCAATTTGGGTTAGTTTAAAATTTTAATATATTCATAAAAATACATCATATATATGCCCTAAATCTATATTTAGAATCTTGATAGAAACATAGATATACATATATACATGAAAGGATAGCTGCAATATGTTGTTGAGAGTGAAAAACCAAGTTACAGGACAAGCTGAGATAGGCACACAGAGATGTATTCCAAAAAAATTGACAATGAACCAGGGATTGTGGCTCCTTCTAAAAAGCAGATTATGGAGTGCAGAGGGATAAGAGTATGACATCAATTTTTTGTTTTATATATTTCTATATTCTTTTTTCCAATAAATGAGTGCTGCTTTTATAATTTAAAATATCAATTTTAATATAAAAATAAATGCTAGGAACAGATAAATATTCTCTGAAAAGGTGGCCAGTTTTTTTCCAACATGGCAACACTTCAATAGAGTGAATGAAGGGTGGCATATAAAATATGAAACTGCTTTGCAATCCTTAGAACAGTTAAAGCCCCAAATAGTGAGGACACATAAGACTTTGGGAAAACCAGCAACACAAGGATTTAAAAATACCCTTTGAACTATGCTTCAATCTACGCAATAAAAGCCACTAGCACTCATGATTAGGAACAATACACTATCAGAATTTTCTGTCACATTTAGAAATGTGCTGCTTTTATTTTCTTTAATCTCATTTTGTTATTTATGACTCCACTGTTTATGCACGTGCTTCATTAACCCCTCAGACCTCATTAAGAATTTCAAGAGAGCAACAACTGAATTTTTAACAAGCATGGGCCCCTTCTGAAAGAGAGACCCTATGCGAATGTACATGTCACGCACCCTTAAAGCAGGCCCTGGATTCCAAGAGAAATGCAAGAAGTTATCACAATGCCAGGTTTGTGGAATATGTCTAGGAATTTATAGTCTAGGTACTCATGAAACATGTGCATGAGACAGGCTGAGCTCTTCTGTATAAAGAGCATCTAAGTGTCTGAATACTGCAACCACAGCAAGTAGGACGTTTATTGCATACCTATTTATTTTGTTGTTTGCTTTTTAGTTTATTTTTCAATAAGCTATTTCACTGGTAATGAGCATAAAAGGCACAAGTGGATGTTTATTTTTTTAAATAGGCTTTTAAGTTCTGTTTCTCAAAGAAATTGATGATGCACATGTAATTTGTGATGTGTTTGTCAGTGTTTACCATCTACATTGGGGCCATGGTGATTTCATGGACTGAAAACCAGAAGATGTCAGAATCTGCTGAAGAATTATCAGCATCCACTTCAACAGTTAATAGCTATTTTAAGAAAAATTGCTCAAAGACAATCATTTAACATGTACAGCTGTACAACTCTATCAAGCATAACTTTTCATTAAGATCAAAAGATTATGCTTATAAATTAATTTCACTTATTTTTGTGAACCCATGAAATGTGAAATAATAGCTATTAATGGGCTGGCTCTATTCACTGTAAAACTTTGTAAATAGTTAAAGTTTGCCACTTATATATCAGTATTATCATATACTGTAAGCAGAAATTCAATTAACTCCAATAATGGTTTAATAATTTAACCCAAATCATGGAATCAAAAATGAAGCTTTTGTAAGTTTTTTCTGACAAAGATGAAATATTTGGCCTTATTTTTAATCAACTTTACTGAAGTATAGTTTAAATATGATAAAATTCACCATTTTAATTGTATTGATGAATTTTGACACATATGATGCACCACTGCCACAATAAAGATATAAAACATTTTCATCATCCCAAACCATCTGCTATTAACCCTTAGTAGTCAAATTCTTGGCCCCAGAAAAACACTGACCTGCTGTCATTACAGATTAAAATTTTATATAAAGAGAGTTATATAATATATACTCTTTTGTATCTGAATTCTTTTACCCAGTATGACTTTTTATTTTATTTTTTTATTAATTTTTATTTTATTTTTTTTTTGCTAAAAGTATTACAAAGGGTATTACATATGTGTCCTTTTTTTCACCCCACCCTTGACAATCCCCTGCCCTCCCTTACCCCCCAGTGTCTTATGTTCATTAGTTATGCTTATATGCATGCATACAAGTCCTTCGGTTGATCTCTTACCCTCCTCCCTCCTGCCCCCCAACCCTCCCGCCCCCCAACCCTCCCTGGCCTTCCCACTGCAGTTTGACAATCAGTTTGAGGCAGCTCTGCCTCTGTATCTATTATTGTTCAAAAGTTTGTAATGGTCTTTATTATCCATGAATGAGTGAGATCATGTGGTATTTTTCCTTCATTGACTAGCTTGTTTCACTTAGCATAATGCTCTCCAGTTCCATCCATGCTGTTGCAAATGGTAAGAGTTCCTTCTTTTTTACAGCAGCATAATATTCCATCGTGTAGATGTACCAAAGTTTTCTAATCCATTCATCTACTGATGGGTACTTTGGCTGTTTCCAGATCTTAGCTATGGTGAATTGTGCTGCTATGAACATAGGGGTGCATATATCCTTTCTGATTGGTGTTTCTGGTTTCTTGGGATATATTCCTAGAAGTGGGATCACAGGGTCAAATGGGAGTTCCATTTCCAGCTTTTTGAGGAAACTCCATACTGTCTTCCATAGTGGCTGCACCAGTCTGCATTCCCACCAGCAGTGCACAAGTGTTCCTTTTTCTCCACATCCTCTCCAGCACTTGTCGTTTGTTGATTTGTTGATGATAGCCATTCTGACAGGTGTGAGATGGTACCTCATTGTTGTTTTGATTTGCATCTCTCGGATGATTAGTGACTTTGAGCATGTTTTCATATGTCTCTTGGCTTTCTGAATGTCCTCTTTTGAAAGGTGTCTATTTAGATCCTTTGCCCATTTTTTGAATGGATTGTTTGTCTTCTTTTTGTTAAGTTGTATGAGTTCCCTATAAATTTTGGAGATTAGGCACTTATCAGATATGACATTGGCAAATATGTTTTCCCATGCAGTGGGTTTTCTTGTTGTTTTGTTAATGGTTTCTTTTGCTGTGCAGAAGCTTTTTATTTTGATGTAGTCCCATTTGTTCATTTCCTCTTTAGTTTCAACTGCCCTAGGAGCTGTATCAGTGAAGAAATTGCTTTGGCATATGTCTGAGATTTTGTTGCCTTTGGATTCTTCTAGAATTTTTATGGTTTCCTGTCGTACATTTAAGTCCTTTATCCATTTTGAGTTTATTCTTGTGTATGGTGTAAGTTGGTGGTCTAGTTTCATTTTCTTGCATATACCTGTCCAATTTTCCCAACACCATTTATTGAAGAGACTATCTTGGCTCCATTGTATGTTCTTGCCTCCTTTGTCAAATATTAATTGAGCATATTGGTTCGGGCTAATTTCTGGACTCTCTATTCTATTCCACTGATCTATATGTCTGTTCTTGTGCCACTACCAGGTAGTTTTGAGAACAGTGGCTTTGTAATACAGCTTGATATCTGGCATTGAGATCCCACCTACTTTGTTCTTTCTTAGGATCGCTGCAGCTATTCGGGGTCTTTTTTTATTCCAGATGAATTTTTGGAGAGTTCGTTCTAGATCTTTGAAGTAGGGCATTGGTATTTTAATGGGAAGTGCGTTGAATTTATAAATTGCTTTGGGTAGTATAGACATTTTAATGATGTTGATTCTACCAATCCAATAACATGGTATGTTCTTCCATCTCTTTATGTCTTCCTCTATCTTTTTTTTCAACGTCCTGTAGTTTTCTGAGTAGAGGTCTTTTACCTCTTTAGTTAAGTTTATTCCTAGGTATATTAATTTTCTTGGTGCAATGGTAAATGGGATTGTTTTTCTAATCTCTCTTTCTGAAAGTTCACTATTGGTGTATAGAAATGCCTCAGATTTCTTGGGGTTAATTTTGTATCCTGCTACATTGCCAAATTCATGTATTAAGTCTAGTAGTTTTTTGATGGAGTCTCTAGGGTTTTGTATGTATAATATCATGTCGTCTGCAAATAAGGACAGTTTTACTTCCTCTTTCACAATTAGGATACGTTTTATGTCTTCCTTTTGGCTAAATGCAATGGCTAACACTTCCAGTACTATGTTGAACAGGAGTGGTGAGGGTGGGCATCCCTGTCTTGTTCCTGTATTTAGGGGAAATGGTGTTAGTTTTTGTCCATTGAGTATGATGTTGGCTGTGGGCCTGTCATATATGGCTTTTATTATGTTGAGGTATGATCCTTCTATTCCCACCTTTCTGAGAGTTTTTATAAAAAATGGGTGTTGGATTTTGTTGAATGCTTTTTCTGCATCAATTGATATGACCATGTGGTTTTTTTTTTCAATTTGTTTATGTGATGTATCACATTCA
>NW_005875515.1:0-5272 GCF_000147115.1 Myotis lucifugus | reverse complement strand
TTTCTTCCATAGTTATTGGCCTGTTGAGATTTTTAGATTCTTCCTGATTGAGTTTTGGAATGTTGTATTTTTCTAGGAATTTGTCCATTTCCTCCAGGTTGTCTAGTTTGTTGGAGTAGAGTTTTCCGTAGTATTGTTTAACAATCATTTGTATTTCTGTGGGGTCTGTTGTTATTTCGCCTCTATCGTTTCTGATTTGGTTTATTTGGGACCTCTCTCTTTGCTTCTTGGTGAGCCTGGCTAGAGGTTTGTCAATCTTGTTTATCCTTTCAAAGAACCAGCTCTTGGTTTCATTGATTTTCTGTATTGTTTTTTTGGTCTCTATTTCATTGATTTCTGCTCTAATCTTTATTATCTCCTTCCTTCTGCTCACTCTGGGGTTTTCTTGTTGCTCTCTTTCTAATTCTTTGAGTTGTAGAGTTAGATGATTTACGACCATTTTTTCTTGCTTTTTGAGATAGGCTTGTAGAGCTATAAACTTCCCTCTCAGGACTGCTTTCATTGCGTCCCATAGGTTTTGGATTGTTGTGTTTTCATTGTCATTAGTTTCCAGGATGCTTTTAATTTCTTCTTTGATCTCATTGGTAACCCAATCAATATTTAATAACATGCTATTCAGCTTCCAAGTGTTTGAGTATTTTGGGTTGTTTTTATTGTAGTTTATTTCTAACATTATGGCATCATGGTCTGAGAAGAAGCTTTTTATGATTTCAATCTTCTTGAATTTGTGGAGACTTTGTTTGTGACCCAATATGTGGTCTATTTTTGAATATGTCCCATGACCACCTGAGAGGAATGTATATTCCATGGCTTTGGGGTGAAGTGTTCTGAAGATGTCAATTAAGTCCATCTGATCTAGTGAGTCATTTAGGATTGCTGTTTCTTTGCTGATTGTTTGTCTAGAGGACTTATCCAGTGATGTCAGTGGTGTATTAAAGTCCCCTACTATGATTGTATTGTTGTCTATCTCTCCTTTGATATCTTCCAGGAGTTTTTTTTATGAATTTGGGTTCTCCTGCATTGGGTGCATATATGTTTACCAGGGTTATATCTTCTTGTTGTATTGATCCCTTTAGTATTATGAAGTGGCCTTCCTTATCTTTTGTTATGGCCTTCACTTTGAGATGTATTTTGTCCGATATAAGTATTGCTACCCCAGCTTTCTTTTCCTTTCCATTTGCCTGAAAGATATTTTTCCATCCCTTCACTTTCAGTCTGTGTGAGTCCCTTCTAATGAGGTGGGTCTCTTGTAGACAGCAGATGTATGGGTCATGTTTTTTTATCCATTCAGCCACTCGATGTCTTTTGGTTGGAGCATTTAGTCCGTTTACATTTAAAGTTATTATTGAAAGGTACTTGTTTGTAGCCATTTCTTTTTTTGTGTGTGGCTGTTTTCTTTCTGAGCTTTTTATTTCTTCTTTTTACACCAGTCCCTTTAGCATTTCTTGCATGGCTGGCTTGGTGGTGATAAACTCCCTTAGCCTTTTTTTGTCTGTGAAGCTTCTTATTTCCCCTTCAATTTTGAATGATAGCCTTGCTGGATAGAGTATTCTTGGATTCAGTCCTTTGCTTTGCATCACTTTGTAGATTTCCGTCCTTTCTTTTCTGGCCTGATGTGTTTCTGTTGAGAAATCATTTGATAATCTAATGGGAGATCCCTTGTATGTTATTTTCCGTCTCTCTCTTGCAGCCTGTAAGATTCTCTCTTTATCCTGAACATTTGCCATGGTAATTATGATGTGTCTTGGTGTGGGTCTTTTCGGGTTCACCTTGTTTGGGACTCTCTGGGCTTGTGTGACTTTTTTCTTCCCCACCTCAGGGAAGTTTTCTGATATTATTTCTTCGAAGAGGTTTTCTAATCCATGTTCATCTTTCTGTTGTTCTGGCACCCCTATTATTCGTATGTTGCTTCGTTTCATGTTGTCCCAAAGTTCCCTTAGGCTCTCCTCCTGCCTTTTAATTTTTTTCTCCATTTGCAGTACAGTTTGAGTGTGTTTTGCTTCCTTGTCTTCTAATTCACTGATTCGGTCCTCCGCTTCTCCTACTCTACTGTTGATACTTTCAATGGTGTTTTTTATTGCAGCTATGTCGCTCTTCATTTCTTCTTGGGACTTACTTAAGTTGTTGATTTTTTCATCTGTTTCTTCTAGCTTCTTGCATATGGTATTGATTTTTTCCTCTGTCCGGTGCATGTACTCTAGGACCCTTATTCTGAATTCTTTTTCTGTCATGTTGCATGCCTCTGTCTCACTTAGCTGCTTTTCTGGCGAGTCCTCCTTTTCTTTCCTTTGGGGGTTTCTTTGTCTACCCATGTTTGATCTCACTGACATATCTAGTTGTTGAGTCGTTCAGTGGCTGCTCCCTGGGTGGCAGTGGCTCCTCGGGCTGTGGTTGCTCCTTGGGCGGTTGTGGTAGCAGCTGCTCCTCCATTGGTAGCAGGGCCTCTGCTGGGTGCTGTTCACAGCTGTGGTGGCTCTTCTGGCTGGTGGAGGGAGGCTTCACACACAGTAACTGTTCCCCAGACAGAGCGTGTGGTGATCAGGAGGCCGCTGTTGCTTGAATCTGCTTTCTGTGGGGGGAAGCAAGTCTCCTCTGAGTTCATGTAGTCGCGCTGCTTGAGAGCCTTTGCCTCCGGGTTAGTAGCCAATCTCTGGATGCGGATAACAGCTACTCAAGATGGCGTGGTCTCGCAGCTGAGCTGGTGCCCAGGGGGAGGTTTCAGCCTCAATCTCTAACCATCCCCATTTTCTAGGAGTTCTCTGTCTTTCCTGGCTGCAGACTGTCTCTCAGCTGAATCTCCTCTGCTTGTTCTGGCTTTATGTTACCCGTTTCAGCTGCTCACCCTTATCTGCTCCAGGACAGAGCACCAACACGTCCGTCTAAACCTCCGCCATTTTTCTCCTCCCAGTATGACTTTTTAAGATTCATTTATGTTGTTGCATATTCAATTAGTTTGTTTTTTTGTTACTGAGTACTATTCTATTGTGTGACTATACCATGATTTTTTTAGCTATTTATCTGTTGACATGTGGGTATTTTCAATTTGGGACTATTATGATACAAGCTGGTATGATCTTTGCTGCTCAGATCTTTCTGTGGACATATGTTTTCTTTTAAATACCTAGGAGTGGGATTTCAGGGTCATGTGTTAAATGCATGTTGAATTTTATAAGAATCTGACAAAATATTTTCCAAAATATTTTCATACTCCTACCAGCAATGAATGCAACTTCTAATTGCTCTACATCTTTGCCAACACATAAAAAAAATATTTTATCATTGTTTGAAATACATAGTTGCAGCTCATTGTGGTTTTAATTTTCATTATTCTGGTGACTAATTATGCCCAGAACATTTTTTGTGTGCTTATTGAACATTTATTTATCTATTTTGTGAAGTGTATTTTCAAATATTTTACCAAATTTTGTTGGGTGTTTATCTATTCAGTATAAAGTTCAGTTTTTTGTTATAGCCTAGATATAAGTCCTTTATCATATAAATGTATTACAAATATTTTCCTAGTCTATGAAAATATAAAGTGGTTTATAATATATGCAAAGTGGTATGCAACTGCAACCATCATCATTATATAATTTAGAATATTTTCATCATTCCCAATGAAACTGTACCTATCAACAACCATACCCCATTTTTTTCTTCCCCATACTCTGGCAACCACTAATCTATTTTCTGTCTCTGTGGAGTTGCCTATTCTAGACATTTTATATAAATGGAATATTATAACATGTGGTCTTTTGTGATTGATATTTTTCACTTAGAATAATATTTTCAAGTTTATCCATGTTGTAGCATTTTTTAGTACTTCATTTATTTTCGTCTATATATATAAAAGCCAAGTGACCTGAATGGAGGAACGACTGAATGACCTGAATGACCAGAATGACTGGAACAACCAGTTGTTATGATGTTCACTGCGGCGGCCAACCAGCCAAATCGAGACCTTGATCTGCCACCCCCAAACCTCCTGCGGCCCCTCAACCTGGATTGCCCAGCCCCCCAAACCTGATTAGGGGTGGGGCTGGCTGGCCAACTGCCCACGGCCCCTACCCCCTGCCAGCCCAGCCCCCAACCAGTTCCCCCCCACCCCAATCAGGGATGGGGCCAGCAACCAAACTCTCACATCCCCTCCCCCCCGCTGGCCCAGCCCATTCGGCCCCCATCGGGGTGGGCCAGCCAGACCCCACCTGTGCACAAATACATGCACCAGGCCTCTAGTTATCAAATAATATTTCATTGTATGGATATGCCACATTTTATTTATACATTTATCAGTTAATAGAAATTTTGTGGTTTTTTTCCTACTTTTTGGTATTATATATGCTGCTGCTATGAACAGACATGTATAGTTTATATGTGGACATGTATTTTACTTTATTTGCGGTATATACCTATGAGTGGAATTGCAAAATGTTAACTCTCCATTTAACATTTTAAGGAACTACCAAACTGTGTTCCAAAGAGGTTCCAGTGATTCCACTTCTGAGAATATATCTGAAGAAATGCAAAACATTAATATGAAAGAATATATGAACTTTTAAGTTCATTGCAGCGTTATTTACAAAAGCTAAGATATGGAAGTAGCTCAAGTGCCCATCAATAGATGAGTGGATAAAGAAGATGTGATACATACATAGTGGTACAATGGAATATTACTTGGCTGTAAAAAAGATGGAAATCTTTCCCTTTGGGACAGCATAGATAGACTGAGTGGGTATTATGCTAAATGAAAAAAGTTAGTCAGAGAAAGAGAAATACCTTATGATTTCACTTATATGTGAAATCTAAAAAACAAAAAAAATGAACAAACAAAACAGAAATACACTCATAGGTACAGAGAACAAATTGATGGTTGCCAGAAAAGAGGGACATTGGGGCACTGGGTAAGAAAGGTGAAGGGACCTTTCAGATTATTAGCACAGATTGTTATTTACAAAATAGTATTGGGGATGTAATGTACAGTATAGGGAATATGTCAGTAATATTTTAATAAATATGTTTAGTGCCAGGGAGGTACTGGAAATGTCACGGAGAATACTTTGTAAAATATATGATTGTCTAACCACTATACTGTGTAACTAAAACTAATTCAAAATAATATTGAATGTATAGAATGTATAGAAAAAGAATTCTAGAACTTTATACAAATTAAACTAATAGAATATTTATATTATTTGTCTTTCTACATGGACATAGAGTTTTTGATCCTTTATATGTATCTGTTTTAAACAATACACTTACCAAAAATAGATCC
>NW_005875514.1:0-11932 GCF_000147115.1 Myotis lucifugus | reverse complement strand
CCAGAATTCTGTGGTCATATTCCATAGAGCACACCTGTGACTGAGTAAGCTGGGTCACCGACAGATCAGAGTCCATGCTTTACCCTTTTGAACCAGGACTTGCTTGGAACAAAAAATAAGGTAATGGTACTCTAAGAAACATGAAGGACCTAGGAATCCTATCACATCCTTTTTTTATCCTATTATTTCCCAATATCACTAATGATGAAAATAATGACACAGGAAAAAAAATAAAATAAAATAAAGGAAAGATAAGGCAACTCAGTTGGCTTCATTTCAGTCCTTCCTTCCTCATCAGGAATTGAAGGTAGAGAGTGTTGGTAAAATGTGCACATATAAATAAGTAAAATAAAAAGTTAGTTTTATGCAGTTTTTCGCCCACTGTTCTGGTAAGAATGAAATACATATGCATGTATGAGTTAAAAAATGCTGATTATTCCACATGAGTTAAATGTCCTTATATTGGCATTTATATATATTGTAAATATCTATTGGCATTATGCAATATAAAGATGAATGATCAAATTTATGGTAATAATTTAAGTCTTTTTTATGCTTATAATGATCATATCATTATAAGTAATAAAATATTTATAAAGGAATAAAGCGTTATATATCAGTGCTTTTAACAGTACCTTTTTCCTGCTTTTTGAACAAGGAGTCTGGCATTTTCCTTTTGCTGTGGGCCCCACAAATTATGTAGCTAGGCCTGAGTAGGTACTATTATCCCCTATTTATAAATTTAAAAAATTATAATCAGAGAGATTAAGTAGCTTTCCCAAGACCACATTATTAGCAAGTGGCAAGCACCAGATTCAAACGTAAGTCTGACTCCAAAGATAATGCTCCTCAACCATTCCATACTACATGCAAACTACAGCTGGGGAAGGGCCCAATGGTAAATTTTACCATTCATCTTTATATTGCATAATGCAAATATATATCTACAGTCTTGAGACTGAATCTGGTCTTCAACTCCTGCTCAGGTAGACTTGTTTGAAGCAAAATTTGGATTAAGACTCACCCCATGAACCAAAAAGTAGCTGGAAAGTTAAGAAGGCTGAGGCTGTTTTAAGAAACTTCTTCTAGCATTCTTTTCACTAACCTGTGATTTGGTTTCTCAGCTTAGCAGGTCCACTTGAGATCATTAATTCAAATACAAGTTCATCATGCTCAGCTGACAAATAAGAACCTTCAATTTTCTCTCAAACTCTCTTGTTTCTAAAATCCCATACATTGAGTCACATGGAAATATCTCATTTAATTTTTTATATAGGTCATAATTACCAACTACATGGTCCAAGGAATCATGTTGATATGACTACAATCTACATTTTTCTAATACCTTTTGCTAATTCACCTTTTTTGGCCTAATATTTCATAAGCTTCATACTGTCCATAAGACCTTGGGCCTCTAACAATTTACCTTCTGCCTTAAGGAGACATTCTCCTAGATTCACAGCAACAGGTTCTAAGTCTTTTCTCTCTCACCTTCCCTAGTAGCATTTACAAAGTCAGAGTCAGCACACATATAGATTAACTAGAGGCCCGGTGCACGGATTCGTGCACTGGTGGGGTCCTTCGGCCTGGCCTGTGGGGATTGGGCCAAAACCGGCTCTCTGACATCCCCGGAGGGGTCCCTGATTGTGAGAGGGGGTTTTCGGGTGACACACCCCAGAATCAGGCTCCCTCCTCTCTGGTTCCAGGTGCATGACCCAAGAACCGCAGCTGTCAAGTCACCACAGCTTGGCAGCTCCTGCATTGAGCGTCTGCCCCCTGGTGGTCAGTGGGCATCATAGGTACCATTAGGACAGTCACTTAGGCTTTTATATATATAAACTAGAGGCCTGGTGCACGAAATCATGCACGGGGGCGGGGGGGGGGGGGGGGCTCTCAGCCCAGCCTGCACCCTCTCCAATCCGGGACTCCTGCGGGATCAGGACTAAACTGGCTGTCAGACATCCCTCTCGCAATCCGGGACTGCTGGCTCCTAACTGCTTGCCTGCCTGCCTGCCTGATCGCCCCTAACCCCTCTGCCTTAACCACCTCTGCCTGCCTGCCTGATCGCCCCTAACCACCTCTTCCTAGGCCTCCACCACCGCAGCTTTGTCCAGAAGGACGTCCAGAATGACATCTGGAAGGTCATTTGGCTGTCAGGTCTAATTAGCATATTGCACTTTTATTGGTATAGATAGTTAAGGGATCATGATTCTTTGTTACCTGTAAATGGTCAGTGAGAGAGTTATCTTTTTATCACACATACGGGGGAAAGTGTTTATAAAGCTAGAAAATACGAATTAGGACAAAGATCCTTCCTTTTATCTTCTTGAAATAGCAGTTACCACCTATATATTCAAGGTATTTTGTTCTTTTCTTTTTTTTCAATTTTTCCCTATAGAATTGTGGAGCTGCTTCCAAAACTGAAAATGTGAAATATTTGTCAAAAAATTTATTACAGCAACTCTTCCTTTGAGATTTTCAGAGAATTGAATATATTTCATAGCTATTTCCAGACATAGAACACAAAAACTGTTGTCAAGAAAATTTCCTCTAAGACTGATGCAGCGAAGATGTTACTGTCAGAAAAACAATAAATTCTTCAATGATAATAATTTCTATAAAACATTTCTGAAAGCATAGGAATAACACTACATAAATATTCTTACTTGAATTTACTTGAGAAGACATGCATAAACATAAACTGTATTAATAGGTTTAAAATTTATACTACATGAAGTCTTGAAAAATATTCCCTGTGATATTTAAATCCATGGAATCACACTGCTAGCCAAAGAATAAAAGGAAAAGTGGAGGTTGCAAAGACACACAACCAGAGACTTTAGACCAAACCTAAATGTAGTATATCGCCATAAAATATTTTTAAATATTTCATTTAAATTATTTTTCTTATGCCCAAAACTGCTCATCTGGTCTCCATTTCCAAAGGAAAGAACAGTGAGCTTACTATATGAGGAAACTAAAAGCAAATGGCATTCTTATTTATAATATGGTGCTTGAGAAAGTATATGATTTTAATTTAAAGAAGCATAATTAGCCCTAACCGGTTTGGCTCAGTGGATAGAGCGTCGGCCTGCAGACTGAAGGGTCCCAGGTTTGATTCCAGTCAAGGGCATGTACCTTGGTGTGGGCACTCCCCAGTAGGGGGTGTGCAAGAGGCAGCTGATCTATGTTTCTCTCGCATCGATGTTTCTAACTCTCTATCCCTCTCCCTTCCTCTCTGTAAAAAACCAATAAAATATATTTTTTAAAAAATCAATAAAATATATTTTTAAAGCATAATTACATAAATACAATGTAATAAATATGGTGTCTGTGATATTGTGACATTGATACTGTGATAGCCAGCTTTCCAAGATTGCCCCAATAATCATAGTCTCATACTCATGCCCTTAGATAGTCTTCTCCCACTCTGAATCATGGCTAGCCTATGTGACAAATACTGCAGAAATAAAAGACATTCCAGCTTCAGCCTTGTTCTGTCTTGGATTACCAGCCATGCCAGTCACGTGTCATGATGATGCTCAAGCAGCCTATTGAGAAGCCAAACTGAAGAACTAAGGCCTGCCACCATTATCCAGGACCAACTTGCCAGCCACATGAGCCAACCACTTTGTATACAAATCCTCCATTCCCCATCAGTTCTTTCTATGACTGCAATCTCATGAAAGATCCCAAACTAGAATCATCTAGCTAAGCTAGCTGCTACTGAATTTCTGACAACAAATAATAAATATTTATTGCTCAAAGAGCCAAAGTTATAAAGTAATTTGTTGTGCAGCAACAGATGACTAATACACTGGCTTTCTCAACATGATAGGCAGATGTTCTGACACAGGAAATCTACATTTTGGTGAGATCAGGAGAAATTAATTATTTGCTTTACAAGTTAATGAATTCAATTTTATCAGGTTAGCCAAAAAGTGATGAGTCCCTAGATCACTCATGTCCACTGGATGTCAAACTCACAACAGTGTAACTCTTAACCCAAAATGCCTATTTAATAATTTACAATGGGAAGTGGACCAGCCATTGCTCCGAATGCTAGGTGCTTTCAAGAGGAAAAATTAAAATCTAATGATTGTTTTATAAGGTTAGAAGTAAGAAAGAGGATCATTAGGTATTCTTACAGAATATGCCCATGAAATATGGGAATTGAATTTTAAAATTCTTTCTTCTGTCTAGTATATCACTTTTAAAAGAACAGAGTCAATAGAAACAGAGTACTCTTTAAGCTTGCAAGTACAATAAGTTACAGGGGTCTTTAAAGTAATCAATAATAGAACTATAACAGCTTGGCCATTGTAGTTCAGTGGTTGAGCACCAACCCATGAACTAAGAGGTTGCTGGTTCCATTTCCGGTCAGGGAACATGTCTGGATTGCAGGCTCAATCCCCAGTAGGGGCATGCAGGAAGCAGCCCATCAATGATGTTTCTTTCTCATCGATGTTATATATATATATATATATATATATATATATATATATATATATATCCCTTCTTCTCTCTATAAAAATCAGTAAAAACATATTTTTTTTAAAAAGAACTATAATAGTTATTAAGAGACTAAGAAACACTGGAGTACAGCCCTAAGTTTTCAGAGAGAGCGTTTATACTCTCCCATAAAACATCTCTTCATTTTACAATAGAACCCACTGCTGCTCTGCCCCAGCCACACCAGCATGCTTCTGTGTTGAAGGTGCTGCTGGAATCCATCTGCAAACAAAGCCCCCAATTTGCTTATCCCTCAGAATGCCTCTCTACCATATAAATGTAAAACCTACTCAGGGAGGCCCAGCAAGGAAAGTTTCTTTGCCTTTGCTTTCATTTACTTCTTCCACCCCCACATTCTTGTCCTAGTGCCTTTTTCTTCCAGAAAGCTAATTCACTTAATGTCTGATAATCTATTTAATGTACTATCCTTCCCAGTGGACTTGCATTTTACCAAGTAAAATGCCTATCTAGACATATTTCAGGTTTCAGGACCTCTGATAAGGTCTTGATTTTTAAGCTTTAATATGTATAAGAATTATTAAGAACTTTAAAAATGCAATTCCCTGGTCTCACTCCTACAGATGTTTAATGCATTACTACGGTAGGGCCCAGAAACCTGCATTTATAACAAATGGAAGGAATCTGAAGACCACTCTTTGATTATATGTAATGGGAAATATTTTGGGACTAAGGAAACCTGGATTATTAGTAAACACCAGCAAATAAAGCTTCTTCCCTCTTTCTTCAATCTCCTTGCAATTATAGTTATTTCATTTCCAAACCAGTTGGAATTCTCTTGCTGCTCACCCTGCAAACCCAGACTCACAAGTGTCCACTTTCTCAACAGGCCTTCAAATTACAGTTTGGTTCAGATGGACTTCATGTTAAAGTTAGGCTGTTGTTCTCAGGCTGAGAGTTATGCTAGAGACACAACTGATCCATACGCCATGATTCCCTGGCTTAAGGCTCTTTCTTATTCTGTCCTTTCAGCACTTGCCTACCCTCAAGGATTTCCAAGCTAGATAAGCTGTCAATCACTGATGATCACAGACCCCCTTCTGCCAAGCCAGGTCCTTAACATTGACTCTCCTGAGCCCCTGTTTTTCCAAAGGTAATTAATAGTCCACTCACATCCTCTAACATAGATACCTGGGAATGGAATCCAAAAACACACGCTTACAAGTTCCTCAGTTGCACTCTGTATAAGAATCATTAGTATTAAGCAATTTCTCAAAATTGCCTAATGATAAAAAGCATCACTAGGTGAAAAAGACAGTTTCCCAGACCTTACCGTCCAATGATTCTGACTGGGGAGGGGAAGGCTTTGTTTTTGACAAGTGTCCCACGTAATTCTAATATTCAGGCAAACTGGGAAACTCTGTCCTAAAGTAATGATTTAAGACTTTTACACTAGGATAGCTTTCTGAGTTCAGTTTTATATTAGGTTGAACATTAAACCTAGATGCATGGAGCTAGCTGGTATTAGAGAAGTAATCCTCAGAAGATAAATAGTTTATGTTAACGCAAGACACATTCAAACCTGTGAATAATTTTTGTGAGTTTATTTGAGCCAAACTGTTGAAAAGTCCCAGGAAGAGAATCTCGATGAATTGAGATAATGCTCCTTAGGTTGGCAGTTTTTCACCTTGTTTTATAATCAAAAGAGGAGCCATAAGTGGGTTATCTGAAAGCCATTGGTGATAGATTAGGAGGTGGGAGAAAGCAAAGCAGGGAAACCTCTGGGATTGACACATACTTCTTTTACTTAGGTCGTGCAGGATAGTTAACAGTCAACAGCTAACTCAATAACAATGAGGGGATTTGTGGTCTCCCGCAGAGCAGTGCCTTGAGGTTGTCCAAAAAAAGGAAAATTACATTGACATTCTAAAAAGACAATAGGCTCAGTTAAGGTAAAGACTGACTTTTGTCAGAGAACGTACTGGCCTAGGACTTGACTACCCATCACAAACTATTTTTAGTTGAAAAATTTTAATTTCAGGCCATCCTTTGTGGTTATTT
Source organism: Myotis lucifugus (assembly GCF_000147115.1). Lineage (NCBI taxonomy): Eukaryota > Metazoa > Chordata > Mammalia > Chiroptera > Vespertilionidae > Myotis > Myotis lucifugus. Next base: position 5,401 of record NW_005875514.1, on the reverse strand, counting down.
TAGGTCTCAGTTTGCAAGGCCACCAGGCAGGCCTTCCCTGAGTTTGTCAAGTGGCTCCTTTTCGAATACACTTAACAAGGAATCTTGCACTTATACTTCATCTCTGCAAATATTTTCAATGATAATGAAGGAATTCTTAAACAATACTTGAGCCTTTAAAAAAATTCATGTTGCAAGAGTGAGATTTATCAATTCCCTTTTAAAAAATAAATGTCTTCAATTCTTTAAATCGTGTTTCAAATTTAGCCTTGCAAAAAAAGCATTTAAATGGAAAAAATATTTGACAGAAATATTATGACATATACATACATTATATATTTATTATATAAATAACATTATCTTTATACTTTACTATGATATATTATATAAGATTACTTAAACTACTTATCTTTAAAATACTATTCTAAATACATAACTACTACTGAAGGGTGGTGGTGTTTTTTCATTCAATCAAAATTTATTGATTCCTATTTACTGGGCACTGTTCTAAATGAAAATTAGACTTATTCAACACAAAGTCCCTGCCTTCGTGAGCGTGCATTTGTCATATTGTCATGAAAACAATAAACAATGTAATGTCAAATGGTGATGAAAAACAAGGAAGAAATCTAGAATATGGAAGTAGGAAGTGATAGAAGAGAAGTGGCAATTTTTAGATAGTAGGAAGTGGCAATTTTGAGGTTTCTCTAAGAAGTAAATGAAACAAGGGACAAGACATATCTGGGGGAAGTGCATTCCATATAGAGAGAGAACAGCAAGTGCAAAGGCACTGGTGCAGTAGGGAAGCTAATAAGACCAGATGTCTATATTTCTCCATCCAGAGATCCTTCACTAAATAACACTACCTCTAAGTCAGTAGGGGTGCCACAATGGTCTTTATGCCATATACACTCTCTAGGTTTGAGGGTGACTATAAAAGCCCAGAAGTCACCATGCTTCCCAGCTTGGAATAGATGTACCCCTCACATATACAACATTGACCCAGGATCTCAGTGTATCATAGTAGAAAGAGCTCTGATCTAGGGATCAGGAAACCTGAAGTATATTTTTAAATATTCTGAGTTAAATGTCAATGGCCTGGGTCTCTGCCACCATTCAAATAGACCTCCCCTAATGTTGGGGTCCAACCCCAGCAGGTCCAGGGGTCCCCAGAGGTGTGGACTGAGTCGGCGAAGAAGAAATGACACGGAGACAGCGTTCAGTTGATCAGCAGCCTAGCCAGGATCTCTAGCCAGGATCTCCAGCCAAGTTCTGTCTTTTATTGTCTTGTTACATCTGTATTTATACCAGTTGATTTTAATCCTGTCAATTTCTATTCCAAAGGTTAGGGCGTTTCTTATCTCCATTCCAGGGAGTAAAGATTATGTAGCTTAAGGGTGATTGTTAGTAGTTAAAGTGATTAACTACCCGCCAGGCATTTAGTTAAGGGGTTTTATTCCCTCCCTAACTTCAGGGAAAAATCCCTACCTGGGGAAACAACCTTTCCCGGAGAGGTGACCTTGGTTAAAACACATAGCACCAAGAAGGTGAGCAAACATATTAAGACCAGTATGCCATATACGCCAGGTCCCTTGAAACATATGCTGTGCAGATGTTTCTTCCCTGCAGCGACTGTGTCAAGCAGCAAGGATGGACCGGCTTCTGGCACCCTAAATCTCCAAATATCTTTGGAATTTAATTTTAGTTGTATAAACCATTGATTCCCTAATATAAATAGTGAAAATGGGAAGAGGAATTCAAATTTTGGATAATAAGACCAGTCATCTGGTGTAGCTCCTTTTATGAACTGTTCAACAATAATAAAATTACACAAAGTTCTAATTTCCTAGATGGTAATCTATCACAAAATGGTTAAACTATTGAGGAATATAACTTGAAGTTGGAGGTAGGAAATGCTACATGGTCTCCAGTTTATGCACATACCTATATAGAATTCCTCTCCTTGGTAGTGTCATTCTTGGGGAGGTAAACTAGTGATTTATCAAAGAACTAGTGGGTTTTATAGTCTTCATCTGAGACAGCAAGGAGTAATGAAAAAGCACTTGTATTGGGAAGACATAAGACCCAAGTTCAAATCCCAGCTGTCATTAATTGGCTATGCGACTCTGAGCAAATGACCTAATATTTCTGTATTTTATAATATTTCTGCCTCAACCATAAAAGAAGATAAGAGTTCTTAACTCTGGCTGGTGTTTCTAAGTTGTTAGAGCATCAGCCTAACCACTGAAGGGTTTTTGGGTTCAATTCCCAGTCAAGGGTACATACTTGGATTGCAAGTTCAATCCTGCCAGGGCTTGTGCAGAAGGCAACTGATGTTTCTCTCTCACATGGATATCTCTCTCTTTCATTCTCTCTCCTCTATCCCTAGAAGGCAATGGAAAAAATATCCTTGGGTGAGGATTTTAAAAAATAATTTCTCCCATGAACCATTATTCTGAAATAATTTTTTAAAAATGAGATAAAGTGCCCTCCCCGGTTTGGTTCAGTAGACAGTGGTAGGGGATTGGCCTGCACCCTGAAGAGTCCCAGGTTTGATTCTGGTCAAGGGCACATCCCCGGGTTGTGAGCTCAATCCCCAGTGGTGGGGGGGGGGGGGCCGTGCAGGAGGCAGCCAATCAATGATTCTCTCATCATTGATGTTTCTATCTCTCTCTCACTCTCCCTTCCTCTCTGAAATCAATAAAAATAATTTTTTTTCAAAATGAGATATTTATGAAAATGCTTCCTGAACTACAAATTGCTATACAAACATAATATACTAGAGGCCCAGTGCACGGATTTGTGCACCAATGGGGTCCCTCAGCCTGGCCTGCGGGGATTGGGCCAAAACCAACTTTCCAACACCCCCCGAGGGGGTCCCAGATTGCGAGAGGGGACAGGCCAGGCTGAGGGACCCCAGTGGTGCACGATTGGGGCTGGGGAGGGACCGTGGGAGGGCTCCAGGGTGTGTCCAGCCTGTCTTGCCCAGGCCTGACCTGCCAGACCCCAGCAGCAAGCTAACCTACCAGTCACAGTGTCTGTCCCCCGGTGGTCAGTGCACGTCATAGCAACTGGTCAAACGGTCGGACACTTAGCATATTAGGCTTTTATTATATAAGATTATTTTCCAACTCTACCTTATTTAAAAAGTATTACAAATGCCATAAAAGTGACGAAAGCAAAGCATTATAAGTGATACATAAACAGAATATTGTTTCCAGTGCGGAGTAGAAAGGGTCATTTCTCAGGAGAGCTTAAATTTTAGCCAGATTCTCAAGAATTGGTAAATCTCAGTCATGTAAAATGGTGGTGGGAGAACATATATTCCAGAGACAGGAACTTCATGAGCAAAAGGGCAGAGACTAAAAAGCATGACTTTTCTTCAGGGAATACTGAGTAGTCTAGTTTTCTGGGGAATACAATATTGTGGAGTAGAACTATGACAATGTCTTGGGCCTATGTCACAAGGGACAGCGAGAGAATTTAAACTGTCCATTTGGCAGTGGGGAGTCATGGAAGAACTATGAATTACAAAGAGATACCAAGCTGTGCAAGGAAGAGCTTAAGGCAAGAAACAAAGTATCATGGAAGCAAAGGCAATAATCCCTGCCTGAACTAGGACGGTGGCAGGGGGAACGCAAAGGGACGCACACTGGTTCAGGTGGCAATCCATAACCTTTCAAGTAGTCAGCCCATCAATCTCCCTGATAAGAGCAGTAAAGCCTCGTTGGAGAGACTGGCTTCACTGTCCGCCAGTAATGAAGGATTTGCACTGAGAATACGAATTCCCAGCTTCTATCCCTCGTAAGGCCAGGGTAATGCATTTTCAAGAGGCTGTCTAGTGTTAACAGTCAGGCTGAAGTCATGGAAAGAAACAAAGTTAACTAGCTCAGAAGGAAATCAAACTCACCAACAGAGACAAAGAGCCACAGGCACAGGTCTACAGGCTTAAATTACAGGACAGAGGAAATGGATGGCAAATGGACTAACATCTTCTTGAACCTGCCTCTCTAATAAAATTTCCCATAATAGCAAAACATTGAAATGACGATGATAAGTAATGATCTCTGCTAATTGAGAAATAACAATAAATGCTACCTATGGGTTGTGAATATTTTAGACATGTGGTGCTAATTTGAAGTGCTATATAGCACTCAATTTCAGTACTAGGTGCCCTAATAACATGTCAGTATGATCAGGAATTCATGTTGTAGGCTGCCTTTATTTTTATTATCATTAAAACACCAAGTTTAATGGATGCTTTGACTTTGCAGCACCCTAAACCCAATCAAACACCCTGTAGCTATCTTGATGTTTTACAAATTTCACTTTGATGCCAGATATAATTAGTAATCAAATGTTTCAGGATTGGGTCAAAGGGGAAAAATGAAAGGAGAAGACGCTATCATTGGCAAAATGAAGGTCATCTTTATAGAAGCAGGAACACCAATTGTGATGTATAGCAGAAAAATATATGAGCTTCTTGGATGGTATTATACTGCCATCTGGAGGCATAGCAACATACCTATAACATGCACCATGGTTAAAACTGTTAGAACTGAAAATCTAGCACAGTGGTTCCCAAACTTATTTGGCCTACCGCCCCCTTTCCAGAAAAAATATTACTCAGCGCCCCCTGGAAATTAATTTTTTTTAGATTTTAATAGCAATTAAACAGAAAGATATATGTATTAATGTTTCTACCTTTTTTGTAAAATATAGTAAAGAAAGGTGTAAATTAGAAACATTGAAGTTTGAAATTATGAAACTATTTATTGAACTCAGAATAGAAAGGTAATACAAAAAAAGTTAAAACAAATGCACCTGTGGCCATCACCGCCCCCCTGGATCGCTGCAGCGCCCACCAGGGGGTGGTAGCGCCCACTTTGGGAATCACTGATCTAGCAAGTACAAATAAGTTAAACCAGAAAAGATGTGACATTCTAGAGCAGGGGTGGGCAACCTTTTTGTGAGTGCGTGCCAAAACCAGCAAAATCTCTAACTCAAAATTCTTCTGCGTGCCAACCCTAATTTTTTGAGAACATGTTATGCCTTACTTGATATCTCTTAAGGTGTATGTATGTGAAGAACCTTGAAGAAATAATGAAAAATTCATTCCAAGTGACAAAAAACACAGTATATGGATGATGAAAAATACATTGATATATTAATGTATACACTGATAGTCCGATATAAGATTTTATGACTCCGTTTTGATATCCACAATGGTACATTTGCATATTGCATCACTGAATGAAAAGAGAGTTTTACATCCAAGTTTTCAATTACGAGAACATCAAGAGATAGAGCAGGAAGCTACGTTCTTTCATCTCTCAGAGCTAGTACGATAATGTAATATTACGAAAGTTCATATGCTAAAAATAAAAAATTTAATATTTAGTTGGTGATTGTAAAAGCTTAG
>NW_005875513.1:10210-12039 GCF_000147115.1 Myotis lucifugus | reverse complement strand
TTTCATCATCAATCAGCACCACCATAGACAAAATAGAATGTAGGAATTAGGGGAAACATAAAACAAAAACTGTCAGTATCTGGCAAATTCATAACTCATTTTGTATCTTCTCTTCTGTACTCATTCAATAAGTCCCATTATTTTCATTGTCTTCATGTCCTGACATCTCCTGTACATGGTCCTAGAGATTAAAAATCAATGAAAATGTGGAGGTGAGTTGCAAATATATATACAACTGATCAAAATTCATGGGTCAGACAGTGGCTTTTGGCTGACTCTATTCTGGATAGCGACCTTGGTCCTGAGGTCCAAGGTATATGAGGATGATAGAGAAGCCACAATAATATAAAAGGACTAAAATTCACAGATCCTTCAGGAAGAGGTATAGCCCCACTTCACTCTAACTACGGTATAATTTTTTACTGCACTAATTATTGTGTTAATTTCTACTGTGTTGTGTTAGGAAGGCACATTTTGACATTGATATTGCAGTTCACTTATTCTTTCAATAAACATGCATTGAGTCCAAATTCTCCCATCCTAGATAGTGAGACACCAATGTTGTATGAGATATAATTAGTGCCCGTGTCTTATACTTCCTCTGCATTTTTTCGTTTGCTCTCTCCTCTCTGCATTAGGCTAAAATGTCATTGACATACTTTTGCATCCTTGACAATGCTAGGTCATTGCTTTTCTCTATGGTCCATATATTTGTGGAGCTAAATAATTGAATGGATAAATATATAGATGATTAAATAGATTACAGCGGTTCTCAAACTGTGGGTCGCAACCCCTTTGGTGGTCAAATGACCCTTTCACAGGGGTCGCCTAAGACCATCCTGCATATCAGATATTTACATTATGATTCATAACAGTAGCAAAATTACAGTTATAAAGTAGCAACGAAAATAATTTTATGGTTGGGTCACAACATGAGGAACTGTATTTAAAGGGCCAGAAGTTTGAGAACCACTGAAATAGAACATAGATAATAAATGCTACAAATAAAAATAACTTGTGTCACAGGATAGAACTTAATTAAAACAGGATGATTAATATAGACGCAGATTAAGAACCGTATGTTAAAGAACGTGGCCAAGTCAGCAGCTGCATACAATACTCTCAAGAGTTATTCTCAGTTACAGATTTATACTAATATTCCATTAACACCAGTGTTTCTATTCTGTTATGCCACCTGGAATGACTTAAGAATTAGGTCTATGAAAAGGTGGGCCTTGTACACTATGTTTTGGTGAAATTATTCTACTCACATTACAGTAATGTATGGGCTTATAGCAGTCTAGATTTTCATTTTATGTATTTACTAGAGGTCCAGTGCATGGATTCGTGCACCAGTGGGGTCCCTCAGCCTGACCTGTGCCCTTTTGCAATCTGGGACCCCTTGGGGGATGTCAGACTGCCAGTTTCAGCCCGATCCCCATGGCCTGAGGGGGTCAGGCCAAAACCAGCAGTCCAACATCCCCCGAGGGATGTAGTAGTGCAGGAAGCGGCAGACAGCGGGGGAGGAGCCGCAGCCTGGGTCAGTCGCCACACAGCTTCCCCCTCATCCCAACCTGCTGCACCTGCCGCTGCTGCTGGGGATAGTACTGCCGTGGAGGTGGCAGAGGCTTGCAATGTCGCAGCTGAATGACATTGAGCCCAACATCTGGTGCCCATCCGTCAGCTGAGCTGTGCTCCCTCTGTGGGAGCACACTGACCACCAGGGGGCAGCTCCTGCATTGAGCGTCTGCCCCCTGGTAGTCAATGTGCATCATAGTGACTGGTCGTTCTGGTAGTTCTGGTCATTCAGTTGTAATGGTCACTTAGGA
>NW_005875513.1:0-10110 GCF_000147115.1 Myotis lucifugus | reverse complement strand
TATCTATATATGTATATATATGTATATATATATATAGACGTACACATATACACTCGCACATATATACATATATACATATATATATATATATATAAATACATTAAATTTTAATGTATTTATTGTGATTTTAAAAATATCCCATTTCACAAATATTCATATATCAAATTGTCAGTTAGTGTTATGTTACTACATTTTTCAAAACTATCCATGTAAAGTAGCTTCATGGTTCTTGTTGGTATTTCAGAATAATTTGGCTATTAAAGTAAATTATGGATGATTTATTTTCTACATAAAACTAAAGCCATTCATTTTGAAGGAAAAGCATTACTTTTTCAAGAGAAAGATTTTTAAACCTAGGAAAATTTTGTGTTATTTATTAAATATGGAATTATATAAAAAGAGAACTGCCTAAGAACATTTGATGGCTTGATTCCATAGTTGCTTTTATACATCAATATGCATTATTATTTTTATTTTTGAATGACTTACTTTAGTAAGAAGCAAAATTGGCATTCATATATGGTTCATATATATTTTTAAATTAAAATATTAGTAATTTAAGAGTGAAAGTAAATTTTTCTCCTAGGGACTGAAGCAAAGGCATTTTATTTCTGAAGTCTGAAGATATTAAGAGAAGCACAATAATAATGGTTAATGTAAGGACTCTTAAGACTGTGTACCTGGTTAAAGTCCCATATGGATCACTTTCTAGCCAGGTGACATTATACAGAGCTTTGTCATGTTTGTGCCTCAGTTTCCATATCTGTAAAATCTGAATTATAGTAGGGTTGGTTTGAGAATTAAACAAATAACTATGTATAAAGCACTGTATTAGGAGGTTTAAAAAGAATTATTTTGACTGTTATAGAGCAAAAAGAATCCAAGCTATTGTTTAGATAGGCATTATTATGAGCAATGCAAAATCACATACTAGTGTCATTAAATTTAATAAACACATAGTGGATGCTCAATATATGTAGGAGCCTAGAATAGTAGTTGGGGCTTTTTTTCAGATCTTTTTTTCTTTTCCTTAAATAATGGTTTACAATGATGACAAGAAAAATGTTCTTTAAAATAAAAAGCCACCTTCAATATTAGTTCAAGTTACAGTACTTCGGTTTTCTTGAGTATATTTAATCTCAATTTCCTCACCTAAAAATAGTGATAGTAATACAATCTACCTTGTAGGATTACTGCAAAAACTTAAGTGCATTTAAAGCCTTGAACAGAGAGCCTGATACATATAAATTTTCAAAATAATACCTGTTTTTATTTATTACTAGCACAATTACATAACATCCTGTTTTCCTAAAACACATCCCTGAGCATGGAATAACACTAGTGTAGGACATAAGTTATGTGACTTTCTAGAGCTCAGAAAATCTCTCTATATTAAAGTACTAATATCCTGGTACTTACTCTTGAACTCTAAATGGGATATGCTCTTTCCTGTGACTATTGCAGATATACTGCCAAAGGCTTTGAATTATCCTCTAGGCCAGCATGTACCTGGAGTCTCTGAGAAAAGGGAAAGAATTCTCATCAATAATTTAGATATTTTTCAATGGCACAATCTTTCCAGTACAAGAATATATATATATAATCTTATACTTATATGTGTGTATTTATTATATCTAATCTTAAACTGATTATCTACACTAATAAAAAGACAAAGTTGCTAATTGACCATACCTTCACTATGCCCATCAGCCAATCAGAATAGTATGCAAATTAACCCAACAAAGATGGCCGTTAAATTTGCATACTGCAGGTGGGGCGGGACAGCATGAGCCGCCATCCGGGCCTGCCATCTGTGACCCGGGGCAGTGGGGCAGGACAGCACTAGGCGCCGCCTGTCCTGCCACCATCCGGGCCTCCCATGTGTGAACATCCCCCGAGGTGTCCCAGACTACGAGAGGGCACAGGCTGGGATGAGGGAGCCCCTGAGTGCACAAATTTTTATGCACCGGGCCTCTAGTTTAAGATATAAGGGACATTATATCTATAACTAGTGGTCCAGTGCACAAAATTCATGCACGGGGTGGATCCCTCAGCCCAGCCTGCACCCTCTCCAATCGGGGACCCTTCAGGGAATGTCCAACTGGCGGTTTAGTCCCGATCCCACAGGGATCGGCGCTAAACCGCCAGTGTGAGATCTCCTCTCACAATCTGCAACCGCTGGTTCCTAACCACTCACCTGCCTGCCTGCCTGATCACCCCTAACTGCCTCTGCCTGCCTGCCTGATCGCCCCTAACTGCCTCTGCCTGCCTGATCGCCCCTAACTGCTCTCCCCTGTTGGCCTGATTGCTCCTAATCACCTCTGCCTCAGCCCTCACCACTGTGACTTTGTCTGGAAGGAGGACCAGACAACCAGAAGATGTCCAGTTGACCTGGTCTGATTAGCATATTATGCTTTTACTACTATAGGTAAAAAAAGCATAATATGCTAAGGAAATCCAGAGGACCTTCCAGACAAAGCCGGGTCTATGAGGGAAGCCGGGGTCTCAGATGCCTTCTGGCAGCCGGAGGGAAGCCCAGGTCCTGGGTGCCTGCCAGTGGCTGGAGGGAATCTCGGGTCCCGCATGGCTGCCGGTGGCTGGAGGGAAGCCCTACTCTTGCACCAATTTTGTGCATCAGGCCTCTACTGTTTTATATAATTATACTAGAGGCCCAGCACATGATATCGTGCACAGGTAAGGTCCCTAGGCCTAGCCTGCGATCAGGGTCATCTTCTGCCCACTTGCCAGTCCCCAGTCCTGCTCTGCCACCACCCACCCCAGTTCCCTGTGGTTCCCCATTTGTCATCCAGTGATTGAAGTCTGCGGGCCAGGGCGAGGGACCAAGAGGTGGTCAATGTACCTCATAGCGACCGGTCCAGTGGTCATTCTGGTCATTACGCCGTTATGGTCATTGGGCTTTTATTATATAGGATTTTACTAGGGGTTTAGTTCACAAATTCATGCACCTTGAAAGGAACTCTGGGCCACAAGGCTATGGTGGGCACAGGGGCAGGTCTTGGCCCATCCTCCAGACCTCTGTCCGGCCCTTCCTACCGCGGCTACCAGTCCCCTGTCTGCCGGCAGCCCTGCTCCTGTTGCCACTGCTCCCATGTGCTAATGGCACATAGCAATTGGGGCCAGCACCAGCAGCAGATGCAAGTGGCGACTGCAGCCCCAATCGCCCCTCAGGAGCAGGGGTAGGTGGACAAGCCCTCAGGGACTATCAGGGTTGGCAGCTGCCACTCACACCCACAATGGCACCAAGCAATCAGGACTGGCAGGTGCAAGCGGTGGCCCTGGCACTGGCAGTGGGTGCGAGTGGGGCCGGTGCTTGCAGCCGTTGTAAGTACCAGGCAGGACCACAGTGCGCGGGAGCAAAGAATTTTCAGTAACCACCAGAAGCTCGCCCCAATGACAGCGACCAGCGCCCCACCTTGGTCTGGCGTCCCCACTCACCTGCTCCACCATCCCACAGTGGCTGATGCCTACCATATTCTGCATGTGCCCCTGGTGGTCAGTGCATGTAATAGCAACTAGTTGTTCTGTTGTTCCTCCGTTTGGTCTATTTGCACATTAGCCTTTTATTATATTGGTTTATATATGTTTTCCTATGATTTAAAGAATAATAATTTTGTTTTCCCCCACTTCCTCTCCCAAAATAAACTTGTGTTAAAAGAGAAAAATTTAATGTAACATATTCAATATTGTGCATTTGAGTATTGTGCAATATCCAGATATATGATTATTTTCATATATTCTATGTACCTTACTTTTTTTTTCTTTCTCTGGAGACACTTCTATTATAAAATAAAAGGAAACTAAATATATCACTTTTAACTCAATAATTAAGAAGAGATATAGCACATAGAAATTAGTTTTTATTATTAAATTATTTCTGCAATAATATTCTGCTTGTTTAATAGCTTCTACAATTGGTAATCAGAATCATAAATATACTTTTGCCTCACACATAATTAAAACACAAGAAATTGCCGAAACCGGTTTGGCTCAGTGGATAGAGCGTCGGCCTGCGGACTGAAAGGTCCCGGGTTCGATTCCGGTCAAGGGCATGTACGTTGGTTGCGGGCACATCCCCAGTAGGAGATGTGCAGGAGGCAGCTGGTCGATGTTTCTCTCTCATCGATGTTTCTAACTCTCTATTCCTCTCCCTTTCTCTCTGTAAAAAATCAATAAAATATATTTAAAAAAAAATCTTTAAAAAAAAAAAAACACAAGAAATTACTCATCCTTCCCTTTTAAACACAGATCTTTATAAATAATAAAATAAATTTCAGTGCTTCAACCTATGCTTGGAAAAATGACACACAACTTTTCTGGATCCTCTAGCCTTTTTATATCTGGCTGGTTTAAGACATAAGTCAAAAATTATCAATATTTATTTAGATCACACTAAAGACAGGCAGTCCTTGTGTTATGTCAGACTTGACATACATCATTTCGGGGTTACTTCACCATCTCCCATTTATTTATATAAAAAAAAAGTTCCGTCTTTTCAACATATGTACATATGTGCTTTATGTTTTTTTATTATTTATTTACCAACCGAATTGTTATCTTTCTTTTAAAATTTTTTACTGTTTCACTTCATTACTGCTGTGTATGTACTCCATGTGAGTGATGTAGGTGGGTTCCGACTCACGGTGAAAATCGCGTTACGTAGGAACAGATCTCTGACATAACCCGAGGACCTACTGTAGATCCTCTGCCATGGGAAATTGAAAATACAATTCTTACCCTAACTGGTTTGGCTCAGTGATGAAGGGTCTCAGGTTCGATTCTGGTCAAAGGCATGTACCTTGGTTGCAGTCTCCTCCCCGGCCCGGGCCCTGGTCAGGGATAGTGCAGGAAGCAACCAGTCAATGTGTTTCTCTCACATCAATATGAACTTGTTATTTATTAGTTTATTGGTAGTAAACTAAGTGGATTTTGGAGGACTGTACTGGTAGCCAAAGTTAATGTCTCTCTCTATATATATATAAAAGCCTAACATGCAAATTGTCCCCTTGGGAGTTTGACCAGGAGATTTGGTGTTCGATTGCACGCTATGACATGTGCTGATCACCAGGGGGCGGTGTGGAATGAAGGAAGGCCTGGCCAGCAGCCAGCAGCAGGGGAAGGGAGGCCCTGGCCAGCAGCTGGAAAGCCCTGATCGGCCCTGATTGCCGGGCAGGCCTAGGGACCCTACCCATGCAGAATTTCATGCACTGGGCATCCAGTACTAATATATAAAATAACTTATGTACTAAATCTTGTGGTCATTTAAAGAAAGGCATTTTGCAGTGCATATGATAAGCATGTTAATAGTCAGAAATCTTAACATTTCAACCAAACATCTTCTGTAAACAAATAAAAATGATCTTAAATTGGTGCAGGAAATTTTAGATTAGACAAGGGAAAACCCTAAGAAAAAATAATTTTAAATGTTTCATCAAAGGAATTTGGAGGAAAAAAAAGAGTTTCATTTTCTCTTGTATTAGGGACAAGCTCTTCAGAGAAAGCTCATTTCTGGTTTTTAGAAATCTCCTTTCATGTATTCCTTGGATATACAAAGAATTTTTTTTAAGTAATCTGTTTCTATTAGAGAGAAACAAATGAGGTAGATAAGAAAATTACTCTTTCCTTTGGATATAAATTTAAAAGTGATATTTTTTTTCAGGTAAAAGGGAGAGAGACTATGCCTATTTGCCAGAAAAAAAAAATTTTTTTTGGAGCTAATCAATTAAATTAGTCCTTTAAAAATATGGTGCGGCCAAACTCAAAGCACCTTCCTCAAAAAGCAGAATGATAACTCAAGAAGTAAGCACAGACAACCTTTTTTAGAAACTCAGATTTGGGACAAAACATGATAGTATAGCCATGGGACCTAGGGATAACATTCACATAAACCAGATTTACAAGCAGCTATTTTGGACATTCAAATACAATAAGCAGTGCATCAAACAAGGATTCTTCCTGTGGCCATTTAATGTTTCTCATGGGTAAATCTGAAATTGGCAGGAAATACCAATTACAGCCCCAGGAGTACTTGACTAGGCACTGAAGCCAAAACAAAAGGTAGATTAGGGGGAAGCTCTCTTCATTACAATGGCTTAACCAGAAAGCCAGAGTGACTTTCTTCTGCCCACATTTCTCTCCTACTCTGCAGGCTGCTGGATCATTAAATATTGTTTAAACATTTTAAACAATACTCAAGAAAGAAAAATTCTCCATGGTCCTCCATATTGACTATAAAGATGGAAGGAAAATGAGATCATCACTTATTTTAAATTGCTAAATATAAATCTATAAAAATATTATGCAGGATTGGGGGGATGAGAGGACATTGGGGGGATAAGGACACATTTGTAATATCTTAATCAATAAAGGGAAAATAAATTTTAAAAAAACATAGCACAAAGAGATGTCTTACTTTTGAATGAAAGGGAAAACAAAACAATATTTAAATTATAACTCTAGGAACTTTAAAAAACAAAATAAACAGAAACAAAAAAATTGTGTAAAGCAAACTTGAAACTGCCAATGTCCTCCAAAGAAAGACCATCATCAGGAACATGCATGTTGTCATAGAAATTCGGGGTATTTCCTATTTGGAACCTGGGAGACAGCCTAACATGAAGAACCACAATAGGAAGGGCTTATAATTGGATTTAGCTTTTGTAGGTAATTTTGGAGAAGATACAAGAAAGTAGGTATCTGATCTTATTTGGGTGCTTTCAGAAAGTAGGAACAATTCACTACTTAAATATGTTATTTTTTATTTAAACCTAGGAGGCAGGAAAAATGGAACATGCTGAACTATAACTGGTAAATAAGTCACATTTCTTGGCAAAAGGAGATAATGTGGTCCATTTTGTGGTGTGCACAGTGTTCTTGTTTTTGTATGTGTGCGCCTATGATTATGGGGTGTTCTTCTCATGTACTTGATTCTAGGCTCAGAATGACCTTGCAGAGAAACAGCGTGGCCTGGCTGTGAGTACCATGTCAGCTCCCAGGGCAGGTGCTCAGGCTATTCTTTGCTTTCTTAAAAATGGGAAACTACAGAGAAAAAGTACAAAGGAATAAAAACAATAAGATGAAAGCATGGCTATTACTGGTTCAGGGCAGAGATTCCTCTTCTAGAAGAGACAAATGAAGTAAGCTCATTTATTAAAGTTTTAATAAGACAAACATTGTGGTTTTGAAAAAAAAATAACAAAACAGCATTAATTCAAGGATGATACTTACAAACAAAAATTATTTGAAAGATACAACCTAATGTTTTTTTTTCAATAGGTATTAGAATTTTAAAAACAGACTCTCTACAGCTATAGAAGAAGAAAACTATACATGGCTTTCCTTAGCTCCTTTGCAAAATAACAATTAGACAAAAGAACCTAGTCACTGAAAATTAGGAATATATACAATATATGGTTCAAAAAGTCAAAAACAATAATAGAATATTGGAAGTCCCATAATAATTAAACAAGTACATATTTGAGCCAGGCATAGACAGGTTAATGGAATAAAACAGGAAAAATGACTGCAAAATTGGGAATACACATGTATTTGCTGTAGAATATAGGTAGCATTTTAATCAATGTTAATAGGAGACAGATATGATAATGATAAGGAGAAAATTATATGAGTCCCTCCTTATCTTCAGGCTATATGATCCAAGACCCCCAGTAGATGACTGAAACCATGGTTAATACCAAACCCTATATATGCTATGTTTTCCTATATGTGCATATGTATAATAAAGTTTACTTTATAAATTAAGCACATTAAGAGATTAAAAACAGCTAATAATAAAATTGCACAATTATAACAATAAAATGAAATCAAAGTTATGTGAATGTGGCCTCTCTCTAAAAATATCTTCTTGTACTATACTTACCCAGCCTCTTGTGATGATGTGTTGACCACAGGTAACTAAAACCATGAAAAGCAAAACCTCAAAAAAGAAGAGACTATTGTAGTTAAACATTTCAAGGAAATTATAATGCATATGATTCCTATACATCATTTACAACAAAGTAAAATTCAAGTGAATTAAAAAATTAAGTGTAAAGAAAGAAAATGTAAAGAAGTAAATATTGGTAAATACACATCTGATGATCGCACAGGGATGATCTCCTTAGGCATTAAAAGAATGGTGGAAATTAAAATAAAAATGATTGAAATATTTGTGTAAAACTTTCACACATTTATATTTCAAAGAGCACAGTTAAGGAAATACTTTAAAACAAAGTGTTTAATGAAAGCATTTACAAAATAGACTGCTGAAAGATGCTATTAACATTGCGTTACTTAATGTAAGTGATTTTTTAAATTACTTGTACTATAACATTGTAAAAAGACAAAAGCAAGTAGTATTCTCAAGCAGTAATACAACTATTATCTAATTACATGGGGAGGGGGTGGCAAGCAACTCATTAGACATAAGGTAATACAAATTAAATTATCACCATGAGATTATCCAGGATGGAACTGAATGAAGTGAAATTGTTATGGGGGAAGTGCTGGTTGGAGTCCTTAGGATATCTCAAGAAAAAGAATTTTCTGAGACTTGAACGGAAAAATGAGTCATCCTTATGTGCGTGGAATTACATCCCTGGGTTTCCCATGTCCCATTTCCCTTCATCCAGTCCTGGAAGAAGTGTATTGGGGTTTCAGTAGAGCTAAAAGCAGAGCCAGTGTCCAGAGTTTCCACTCCATGTGGCAATCAGGTCCAGTTCAGTATCAGGCTACAGTCCATTAGGCCATTGAGTGTGGGGTACACATGGCCCACGCAGGGGAGCCGAGAGAGTCCCAAAGGCTGACAGGGGCACAAGAGACACCAAGAGAATGAGTTATTTGTTCATGCAATTAAGTAACACCAATTTCATGCCCTTGCAGTAACCATGCCTATTCTGGCCAATGACCTGTTCCCAGGTGTGACTGACAGAGAAGTACCTACCAGGTGTCACCCCAACTTTGTTGGACATGCTTCTAACCCCCTCCCCCAGTTCAGTCCCTTCTCCCCATTGATCTGCAGGGAACAGACTGGTGGCTCCCTGGGGAGCAAAAGTTGCAGTTTTCTGGCACAGCTGCCCAAATGACATGCCTATACTATTTGGCCTTCCCTTTGCTCTTTTCCTATTATTAATAACTAGATTAATTGCAATGGCATCAAAATAGCCAGTCATAAGCAGAGACAGAGTAAGTTAAGGGTACATGGAATAAAGTTTCCTTAGATGAGAATAATGACAAGTGTCAAATCATAAAACGTAGTAGTACTCTTTCATCCCACCTTTCCACTTCCTAAAATCTAAAGAAATAATCAGAAAGGTGCACAGCCAACATACATAGAAGGAAATCAAAAGCAAAACTATTTACAATAGTCAAACAATGTAAATTACTGAAATTTCCAATAATAGGTGATCATGGAAATAAACTGCTTCACATTGGGGTGATAAAGTAATTTAAAATTGTGTTGTATAAAGATATAATTAAATTAGAGAGAAAACTATTATATATAGTTTTTAGAGGTGACATTATAATCTTAATGTACAGAAACAGCCCATGCATAATATATTTGAAATACAGATATATTTACCTTGTCATGGAAGGATACAGCAGAATGTTCTTAAAATTTTCACTGTAGCAAAATTTTAGATAATTTAAGTGATTTCTAAGTTAATTACATGTGCCTTCGGCAGTTTTTAAAGGTGCAGACGCACGAAATTCTAAGAAGCCCACAATTAAGCAGACCCAGGAAATTCTAGGGATCCCACCCCCTAAATTGTCTAGAGTGCAGGGAGAGTAGGACAAAGTGTGGGAGGGACAAGAATAACACAAATGCTAGAACCAAGACCCATTCCAGGTGCTTGAACCTCACTCCAGTTGCCTGTCAGAGTCCCTCCGATGTACTTCCTTTGTGAATAAAGCTTTGGTGCTTGCTGCCATCCCCTGTCTCTGCAGTTGAAATCTTTCCTCCAGGAGACAAGAACCTAGTCTTGCTGATTCCCAGCACCACTGACACTACTATACCAAACTGCCACAGAATGAATGGCTTATGAACAACAGAAGTTTATGTCTAATGTTCTGGAGGCTAGAATTCTGAGACCC
>NW_005875512.1:7039-12114 GCF_000147115.1 Myotis lucifugus | reverse complement strand
CTTTACCCTGAGCATATTCTATTATGTTATTTAATCCCAATATTTAAAAACCTTGGGTCTGTCACAACCAGAGGCTCCACCAACCGGAAGTCAGTCCTGCAGCCAGCCCTGGGTTGCTATGGCGACCCAGCACTGACTGCTTTGGCTGCAGGCATGGTGACCCAGCACTCACTGCTGAGGGGGCTGCAAATCAGGCCTAGAGAGAGGCCTAAAGAGAGAAGCAGGGTCTGATCCGTAGCTTCTGTGGCAGCTGTTGATCAGCACTTGCCTCTCTCTTTCTTTCCAGCAGCCCCGCCTTCACTTCTCTCCAGGCCTCCCCTGGGGCTGAAGATCAGCCCCGCCTTTCTGATCAGGCCCCATTGATAGGCCCAGAGATGCTGACTGGCATAGAAACTTACAAATGAGAACCAAATCTGGTTGAAGTGTGAGGAACCAATGGCTGCCTAGGAGGCGGAGCTTTTGAACCTGACTGGCATAGAAACTGACCAGTCAGACCCAAATTGGCCAGAAGAGGGGGGCAGTTAGGGGCAAGATCAGGCCTGCAGAAGAGGGCAGTAGGGGGCAAGAACAGGCCTGCAGGGTAGGGCAGTTAGGAGTGGTCAGACAGGCAGAGGCAGTTAGAGGCGATCAGGCTGGCAGGGAAGAACAGTTGGGGGCAAAATCAGGCAAGCAGGGCAGGGCAGTTGGGGGCAAGATCAGGCCAGCAGGGGAGGGCCGTTGGGGGCAACCAGGCTGGCAGGAAAGGGCAGTTGGGGGTAAGATCAGGCCTGCAGGGGAGAGCATTTGGGGGCGATTGGGCTGGGAAAAGAGCAGTTAGGTGTTAATCAGGCTGGCAGGGGAGCAATTAGGGGGTGATCAGGCTGGCAGGCAGAAGCAGTTAGGGGAAATCAGACCAGCAGGCAGGCAAGCAATTAGGAGCCAACATTCCCGGATTGTGAGAGGGATGTACAACTGCCGGTTTAGGCCTGATCCCATGGCAGTACTCAGACATCCCCCGAGGGATCCCAGATTGGAGAGGGTGCAGGCTGTGCAAGGGATACTCCCCCCAATGCACGAATTTTGTGCACTGGGCCTCTAGTATAACATAATGAAGTAAGATAACACTATGTTCCCTTCTTCATGTAGCAAATCATACTAACCACAGAAAACTAATAAAGGTCAGGGCCTGGCCTGGGCTAATACTACCCCTTCGCTACCTACTCAAACTGTGACCCAGCAGATCTTTATGAGAGTAATGCTTAATCTCCCTGATACAATTCTCTGGTCACCCATGGAAACTGATGAGTAATGCATGGTGCTTTACCAATTGTAAGAACCAATAACCTACTTTTGATTCAGAGCTTTCTGTTGACTGGCTTCTATGTGAGGTAAACTTAAATTTTTTAAAACCTGAGGTAAATTCCAGTCACCTGGGAAATTTCATTGTTATGGCAAAGAGATTTCTTGAGGGTCCAATCTAAATTATGGAACCTCAGGCAAGCTGGTGCTTACTACACTTGGCGAGGACATATGTGACCATCCACTACCTAAAGAAAGATGCTTCATAGGATATAAAGTGACCTTGGAGTATAGATATGATAAAATAAATATAATAATAAGAGAAAAAGGAACATCTGATCTTTTCCTGCAGCATTATTTGAATCTCCTGGGCAGTTTAGAATTGTTCTAAGTAACATCTGCTATCAAAAAACAAACAAACATGAAGCTCAAAGAATAACTCATTCCCAAAGATTTGGGCTAAGACGTGAGCTCTATATAAGCATTCCAGTGTGTGAGGGAGGCTGTGGATGGCTAGAGCTAGGAGGCCCAGCTGCCAGAATAAGGTGTGGTAATTGGAATAGTGGCTAAGCACACAAGCTTGTGTGTGTAAAGTAAAAATAGGTGTGACCCTGAAGTCCAAGTGTGAGTCAACATGAAGACTGAGGAATCTGGAACAGCAAGGGCAACCTGGGAGCAAAGATCAATTGTGACCATAGGAAGGGTTTAGATGGCAACTCAGCAGCAATAGATTCAATGGATTCAACAGAAATTTTAGAATGTACTTTTTGACATCTTCATCCAACTTATGAAAGAAGACTGTCTCCCTTGGACTTAGGGAATCCTATATGTGCCTGAAAAATTAAGGGCGAGGGTGTACAGATTTTTGTGCTACATTGAACACTTCAAGATCCTGAATAAGTAGTTAGAAAAATCAGAGCTGAGATTTTATTTGTAACCCCATAAATAGAAGTTTTACTTGGAATGTAATGGGTAAAAATCTTAAAAATTCTGAGACAAAGAATATGGCTCATTGTTTCTTCAAACTAGGTGAGCCTTTGCTTGCTTCGGGCTAATTACCTATTCTAACTGACTGGCATTCCCAAAGTGCCAGAACCAAACTATGATATCTCACCTGGTACATAAAAAGGAACAGTGAAATGATATTAAATACTCAAAATGGATGCTGAATTTAGTTAACATAACATGAACTATACATAGACATGCTTTTCTTACAGATAAGCAATTCATTTCAGGAAGATTTCATATGATTTAACCTAAAAACACTTGTCTGATTAAGACTTGCTGAGGTTAAACCTTTCGTTCTTTGGCCATACCTACCCGAGTTGTGCCCTAAAAGCTTTTGTGGGAGAAACAAGGTCCTATCTACCAGTACAGTTGTCAAGAATAGTGAGATAAATGGTAGAACTAACTGGACACCTTAGCAAACTCTAAATCAGATTTAACACACAATCAGATTTGATTTGATGAGTTGTTCGGATTCGCATCAATATCTAGATGCCTGAGCTACACAGGAATTTATCAGTGTATAGTGGGGGACAACAGAATAATTTAGTAGCCAGACTGGTTGTCAGTCAAATCATCAGTCAGTCCCTTGCTAACAATGGAATCATGGGTCAATTCATCTACCTCCCTGAACCACAGTTGCCTCATTAATAAAAATGTAGGCTACATTAGCACACCTACTTTGCAAAACTATTGTGATGACTATATAACACAGGCTAATTATATATTACTAGAGGCCCAGTGCACAAGAATTTGTGCACTCGGGGGGGAGGGAGTCCCTCAGCCCGGCCTGTGCCCTCTCGCAATCAGGGACCCCTCGGGAGATAACGACCTGCTGGCTTAGGCCTGCTCCCGGGTGGCAGAGGGCAGGCCCAATCCCTAGGTGCAGTCCCTGGTCGGGCTCAGAGCAGGGCTGATTGGGGAGTTGGGGCGCCACCCCCTGTCATGCACAGAGCAGGGCGGATTGGGAGGTTGCGATGCCACCCTCAGTCACGCTCAGGGTAGGGCCGATTGGGGGGTTGGGGCACCGCTCCCTGACATACTTAAGGCAGCGCCAATGGGGAGGTTGCGGCACCACCCCCTGTGACGCACAGAGCAGGGCCAATCAGGGGTTTGGGGAGATCCCCCCTGTCATACACAGAGCAGGGCCCATCAGGGAGTTCGGGCACCACCCCCTGTCACGCACAGATCAGAGCCCATTAGGGGGGTTGGGACTCCGTACCCTGTCACGCACAGAGCAGGATTGATCAGGGGGTTGAGGAGCTCCCCCCTGTTACTCACAGAGTAGGGCCGATAGGGGAGTTGGGGCACCGCCCCCTGTCACACTCAGGGCAGGGCTGATGGGGAGGTTATGCCTCTACCCCGTCACACACAGAGCAGGGCCCACGGGGGGGTGGGGGTTGGGGAACTGCCCTCTATCACCCACAGAGCAGGGCCGATCAGGGGGTTGGGGCACCGCCACTGTCACACTCGGGGCAGGGCCGATGGGGAGGTTATGGCTCTACCCCATCACACACAGAGCAGGGCCCGTGAGGGGGGGGGGGTGTTGGGGTGCCGTGCACCCTGTCACAAAGAGAGCAGGGCCGATCAGGGGGTTGGGGCACCGGACCCTGTCACACACAGGGCTGCAGGGAGATCAAGGGGTTGGGGACCTCCCCCTATCAGGCACAGAGCAGGGCTGATCAGGGGGTTAGATCGCCTTCCTCTGTCACCAACAGATCAGGGCGGATAGGGAGGTTGTGGCCCCGCCCACTGTCACACACAGAGCTGCAGGTTGATCAGGGGGTTTGGGCACTGCCCCCTGTCACCCTGATCCCGGTGCCGGGAGGCCTCATGGCTCCGCTGATCCCGGTGCTGGGAGGCATATTACCCTTTTACTGTATAGGATAGAGACCTGGTCCATAGGTGGGGGCCGGCTGGTTTGCCCTGAAGGGTGTCCTGGATAACGGTGGGGGTCCCGCTTGGGTGCCTGGCCAGTCTGGGTGAGGGACTGATGGCTGTTTGCAGCTGGTCACACCCCCTTCAGGGTGGGGGTTCTCACTGGGGTGCCTGGCCAGTCTGGGTGAGGGGCTGAGGGCTGTTTTCAGGCTGGCGGGTGACTGAAGATCCCAACCACTCCTTTTTTCTTTTTTTTTTTATTCTGGGCCAGCTTTAGCTCTGAGGCTTGGCTCCAGCTCTGAGGCCTCGGCTGCTGATAGCAGGTATCTGGTTTGTTTCGGTTCTATAATTGAAACACTGTTTCAACTCCAGCTCTGAGATCCCGGCTGGCTGAAAGCAGGTTTCTGGGGTTTTGTTTAGCTTCTATATTTGTAACAATGTTTCAAACTGCAAGCTCAGAGGCCGGCAGCGGCAGGCGGGGAACGTTGGCTTCCTCCGTCATTGAAACAAGCAAGCCTCATGTTCGCTTCAAGCTGCCTGGCTGCCGGCCGCCATCTTGGCTGGCATTTAATTTGCATATGGCCCAATTAACCAATGGGAAGGGTAGCGGAGGTATGGCTAATTACCATGTTTCTCTTTTATTAGATAGGATAGGATCTAGACCACAGTCGAGCACTCTAGAAATGTTAGTTTCTTTTTTCTGCATGCTGGTAGTTACCATAACATTTTTAAAAATCCATAAAATCCTACCTCCTTGAAGAGTCTTCTGAAGATACCTCAATCACTATTTAAAAAAAAAAAAGAAGTAAAATACATTTTACAACATAAGAGTACAGGGCTTTAAAAGTGCCGGTTTAATGCATTGTTAGAAAGTATAATTTTCAGGACCACATCTGAAGACTATCTTAGATTAA
>NW_005875512.1:0-6867 GCF_000147115.1 Myotis lucifugus | reverse complement strand
TAACCGAAGACCACCAGACTGACAGAAAATTGCACTTTGGGTGGAAACAATCATGAACTAACCATGTCAAACTTAAATAACATGAGTTTTCTGGCTTCTTCCACTAAGAGCAGTTAGAAGAGAGTAGACTTATTTTACTGTAACACAATACAACATCTCCAGGTCTTGAGTGAAGACTAGCCGGTTAAGGATTAAACACTTTTATCATAAGAAAGCTTGGGCATGAGGAAAAGCAAAATATAGGAAACAGTTTCCTTCTGACCCCTTTTCCAATTGTAAGATAAGTAGGAAAGACTTTGTGATTCCAGTTGTATAAAGTAGAACCCTTTGAGACTGTCTCTTTCCATTCCTAGAGCGTACCTGTTCCCATCTCAGAGAGCAGGGTAGGCCAGAGAGTTAGTGCTCTGTAGCATTGTGCAAGGCCATTTTTCTCAACTCTCCCCATTAGGTGTCAAATGCCTATAGAAATCATTCTCTTTCTGCTAGTACAGCATATGTCATCAGATCCCATGCTTATGAAGAACAACAAACCTCTAAGGCCAAAGAACATCTTGGATAACTACATCCAATTACCTTGGAATTCATTTATTTAAACATTCAAAAAGATATCAACTGTATGATTCCAACCATCCAACATTCAGGAAAATTCAAATGTAGGGAGACGTGAAAAAGATCAGTGGTTTACAGAGTTTAGGGAGAAAGGAAAGATGAGTAAGTAGAGCATGGAGGATTTTAAGGTATTAAATGGATTCTATATGATACTGTAATGGTGAGCATGTGCCATCATACATTTGTCAAAACTCATAGGATGTTCCACACCAACGGTGAAATTTAATGTAAACTCTCGAATTTGGTTGATAATGATGAGTCAATGCACGTCCATCCATTGTAAAAAATGTACTTCACTGTTACTGGAGGTCAAAAATGAGCAGAGCACCAGACCTGCATGGCTCAGTGGTTTAGCATCCAGTTAGGAACCAGGAGGTCAAGGTCTGATGCCCGGTGGGGGCATATGCCCCGGTTGTGGGCTCGATAGAGGAAGACATGAACAAATGGAAGAATATACTGTGTTCATGAATTGGTAGAATCAACATCATTAAAATGTCCATACTACCCAAAGCAATCTATAAATTCAATGCAATCCCCATTAAAATACCAATGGCATACTTCAAAGACCTAGAACAAACTCTCCAAAAATTCATCGGGAGTCAAAAAAGACCCCAATTAGCTGCAATAATATTGAGAAAGAAGAGCAATGTTGGAGGGATGACAATACCAGATATCAAGCTATATTACAAAGACAGTGTTCTCAAAACTGCCTGGTACTAGCACAATAATGGAAATATAGACCAATGGAACAGAACAGAGAATGCAGAGATCAACCCAAGCCATTACTCTAAATTAATATTTGAGAATGGAGGCATGAGAATCCAATGGAGTCAAGACAGTCTCTTCAATAAATGGTTCTGGAAAAATTGAACAGATACTTGCAAAAAATATGAAACTAGAACATAAACTTACACCATACACAAAAATAAACTCAAAATAGATAAAGGACTTAAACGTAAATGGGAAATCATAAAATTCTCAGAAAAAGCCAAAGGCATTAAAATAGCAGACATATTTCATAGCAATATCTTTACTGATACAGCTCCTAGGGCATTGGAAACTAAGGAGAAAATAAACAAATGGGACTACAATAAAATAAAAAGCTTCTGCCTAGCAAAAGAGACCATCAACAAAACAAAGAGAAAGTCCACTGCAAGGGAGAACATATTTGCCAATGTTATCTCTGATAAGGGTTTAATCTCCAAAATTTAAAGGGAACTCATACAACTTAACAAAAGGAAGGTAAACAATCCAATCAAAAAATGGGCCCTGGCTGGTTTGGCTCAGTGGATAGAGCATCGGCCTGCGGACTGAGGGGTCCCAGGTTTGATTCTGGTCAAGGGCATGTACCTTGGTTGCAGGCACATCCCCAGTGTGAGGTGTGCAGGAGGCAGCTGATCGATGTTTCTCTCTCATCTATGTGTCTAACTCTCTATCCCTCTCCCTTCCTGTCTGTAAAAAAATCAATAAAAATACTTTAAGAAATGGGCAAAGGATCTAAATAGATACATTTTGAAAGAAGGTATACAGAAGGGCAAGAGACCTATGAAAACATGCTCAAAGTCACTAATCATCTGAGAGATGCAAATCAGACATCAATGAGGTACCATCTCACACCTGCCAGAATAGCTATCATCAACAAATCAATAGACCACAAGTGTTGGCAAGGATGTGGAGAAAAAGAAACCCTCATGCATTGCTGGTGGGAAGGTAGACTGGTGGAGCCACTGTGGAGAACAGTATGGAGTTTCCTCAAAAATTTAAAAATAGAACTCCCATTTAACCCAGTAATCCCACTTCTAGGAATATATCCCAAGAAAATGGAAGCACCAATCAGAAACAATATATGCACCCCTATATTTATAGGAGCACAACTTACAATAGGTAAGATTTTGAAACAGCCTAAGTGCCCATCAGCAGACGAGTGGATTAGAAAATTATGGTACATCTACACAATGGAATACTATGCTGCAGTAAAAAAAAAAAAAGGAATTCATACCATTGGCAACAGCACAGATGGAACTAGAGAGCATTATGCTAAGTGAAATAAGCCAGTCAGAAAAAGATAAATATCACATGATCTCACTCATTTGTGGAATATAATGACCAACATAAACTGATGAACAAAAATAGAGCCAGAGACATAAAAGCATCAAACCGACTGAACAACCTATGAGGGAAGGTGGTGGGAGGAGGGGGTAAGAGATCAATCAAAGGACTTGTATTCATGCATATGAACAAAACCAATGAACACAGGCAGTAAGGGGGTGATGGCTTGTGCTTGGGAAAGAGGGGGTGTGGGAGAGGTCAATGAGGGACAAAAGGAGATTCATGTAATACTTTTAACAATAAAGAATTGTTAAAAACTGTATTTCCTGAATATGCTATTAACATATATCAACATATTAATGCTATTTTCAAGAAACAGTCACCTTGGAAATTAAGATAAATATCCAAGTATCAGAATATGGTTGTAATCCCCTCAACTGAGTGAAGCATGTGGAAAGATAAATAAGGCACGTAATTTTTATTGTATTCTAAGTAAAGAAAATAACTGACAAATGTTATCGCTGATTGAATATCTTGTGTTATAATTATAAACAGGAGTTTAGTGCAGAATAAATCAAAACTGAATTAGCCATATAATTAAAGTCAAAGATTCTTCTTCTTTTAAATCATAAATCTATGCTGATTTTATCTAAAGATCATTTTGAAGCATTAATTGGATACACAGGAAAGCTTATAATTGCCTAATATTGCCCTAGTAATTTATGTACAAATACCTGTGAAATACTCACCAAGAGTCTCAAATGTAACCAGCATTGCAAGCAATTATGGATGATGTGAATGGAACCAGTACCATGTTATGTTATAATATTACTTGCTCTTAAAATAAATTCTTAGGTCAAGGCTAAAAGGTCAGTCAATCTTGCTGTGCAGACATTTCAGGTTGCAGGCCTCAGACTGCTCTCCTTAGAAAGTCCTGCTTAAATGGCAACCCTTCATTTGGTGTCTGAAAAGCTGAATCTGGGGAGGCTTTCCACCTTTCCCTAACTGCGAGAGTGGCCCCGTGTGTCTAAGTACTTTGTACAAACAATGGGGTTCATGCTGAACACCTGCTTTCCTTCTCGGAATCTAAAATTTTGGTGCATGCTATGGCCAAGACGCCTATGTGAAGACCATGCCATAAAAACCTCTCCTTGAGTCTAAGAAGACTGGTAGATGACATATTTCACGTGTATTGTCATGATTATATACTGGAATTACTAAACACATTGAGGTAACTCCACAGGAAGAGGACTCTTGGAAGCTTGTGCCTGGTGTCCTCCACCCTTTGTCACACACACCTCTTCTCTTGGCTGACTTTACTCTGGGCTTTCACTATCAAAAATCTCAGGTATGAGCACAACTACTATATACTGGGTCCTGTAACATTGTCTAGTGAATGAGCAAACCTAGGCGTGGATTTAGGAACCTCTAACAAAATTGCATTATGTGAAAATATTCATTGGATTGATATGTTATACATGATTACAATAGATAAGCTGATTTCGCCAAATACCTATCATTGATTGTGTTTCGGTCCATGCTCCATTTGGAATTTTCTGTAGATCTATAACTATTGGAATAAAGGCATAAAAGGATAAATTAAACATTGATGTCAGAAAATAATGTGAAATAAGCAACATTCCTATTTAGTCACAGTAGAAAATGCAGAATCCTACTGATTGACAACATGTACTATAGTATCAATGTTGCTAAAGGTCCGATGCACAAAATTTATGCAAGGTTAGGCCTTCAGAGCCCTGGTTGCTGGGCCTCTCCAGCCCCAGGGGCCAGGGCCCTGGAAGCCCTGGCTGCCACATGGCCGGGGGTGCCTCACAGCTGTGTGCCTCCCACTCAAACTCCTACCTTGGCCTGGTGCTGCCCACTTCCGCAGACACACACCCAGAGTTCCCTTGTTCTGCAGAGCCCCCCCATTGATCACCCTGCAGTCAGTGGCCTGGGCCTCCCTCTTTGGGGCGATCATGGAGCCCCCTGATTCATCATCCCAATGGCTGGTGGTCTGGGATTTCCTCCACAAGGCGATAGTGGGGCGGTGGTGGGCCACCCCACCAATCACATCGCACCCACTTTGGCTGGCCTGGCGCCTGTGCGTGCCATAGCATGGTCTTCCTGTTCTTTATGCCCAATCTAAATGCTAGTGCACTACCTGGAAACCTATGAATCACCTTAGATTTCTGTCTCTCCACCAGTTCTTTACATGCAATCATCACCACAGTATATGAACTAGACCTCTCTACTGTCTCTGCTTTACTTTGCTACTTACTGTCAACTGCCCTAGTCAAACAAGAGCTCTTAAAAGATGTCCCTCTTGTGTTGTGTGAGAATACCAACAAACATTATTGTTCTTTCTTAAATGAATAAGATTTGATTAAGCAAAAGAACTGAGAAGACATAAGCCTAGAAAACATTTCAAATGGAATAAATCTAGCTTCCTATCTCAAGTGAGCATGAAAGCATAAAACTTTCTAATTGGACTAATGCTCATCCAAGGAGGCAAAATATTCCTTTGTCTTCCAGGCCCTTTATGCAGTTTCCTTCCATCTGTTCTCTACAGGAGGAGTCAGCAAACTAGGGCCCACAGACCAATACAAGCTGTTTTGCAAATAGCCTCACTGGAAGACAGCCGTGCCTACTTGCTTACAGATTCTCTAGGACTGCTCTCACACTACAATGGCAGACTTGAGTACATATGACAAACCATATGGACTAAAATTAGGCCCTTTGCAGAGAAAAGTTGGTGATCCCTGCTTCACACCACAATCAGAGGGCCCTCATCAAATCTAATCTTGTTCCTCTTCTGCTCAAAACTCCAATGAATCCCTGCAGTTAATATTTCTGGCTCTCGACCTTAGTCTTCATTCTTACTGGAGAACCACAATTCTATTGGGACATTTATTGTCCTTATACACAGATAAGCTGGTGTCTTCATTGTGTATCAGTTCCAAAAAGAGAAATGATTATAATATCCTCATCCTAGTCACTAGTTTACCACTAACTGGTTTAGGAATGAGCACGGGATTAACCCAAGCCTATAAAAAGTTAGGGAAGTCAAGTGCAAGCTTCTCAGATCCTTCCTATTTAAAACAAAGACATGGGCCCAGCCAGTGTGATTCAGTAGATTGAGTCCTTTGTCCCATTCACCAAGAGATCCCTGGTGATATTCCAGGGCAGGGCAGATGCCAGGGTGGCAGATTTGATCCCCAGGAGTGGGTGTGCAGGAGGCAGCCTCAGGGATGTGACGCGTCTCCCTCTCTGATGTTTACATCTCTCCCTTTTCCTTCCTCTCCCTTTAAAGTCAATAAAAACATATTTAAAAAATTAAGGAAACACATAGCTCAGCATCGCTAATCTGGGAAATGCAAATGAAAGTCATAAGGAAGTAAATTCTCACTCCTCTCAGAATGGCTGTCATCTACATATAAATAAATAACAAGTGTTGCTGAGGATGTGGAGAAAATAGAAAGCTTTGAGCACTGCTCATGTGATTGTAAATTGGCACAGTCACTGTGGAAAGCAGTGGACATTCCTCAAAAAAATTAAAATAGCACTGCTATCTAATCCTGGGTATTTATTCAACAGAAGCATGAACAAGAATTTAAAAACTTATTTGTACCCTTATGTTCACTACAGCATTATTTACAATAGCCAAGATATGGAAGCAACATAGGTGCCCTTCAATACATAAGTAAATAAATGAAAGACAACTCAGACATAAAAAAACACACAATGAACTCTTGCCTTTTATGGCAACATGGATGGACTAGGAGGGTCTTAGGAAGTGAAATATGACAAAGAAAACAAATACCATAGGTTCTCACTTATAGGTGCAATATAAAACAACAAAACAGAAACAGATTCCATAGCGACAGAGAACAAACTGGAGGTTGCTAGAGCATAGTAAGCAGAGGTGATGGGTGAAATAAAAGAATATAAAGTGCAAAATTCCAGGTATAAATTACATAAGCCAGAGGGGTGCAGTGTGCTGTGAAGCACAGGAAATGGGTCAATATCATAATAACTTTGCTCAGTGATGGAGGATTACTAGACATATCATTGTGAACACATCATAAGGAACATAAATGTCAAACCACTGTGGTTGTTCACCTTAAAGTAATACAATGTGTGCATACTCTACTTTAACAAAATGTTGTAGAAGGAAAAAGAAATGTTTACAGAAAAGCAGTCCCTTTT
>NW_005875511.1:0-11947 GCF_000147115.1 Myotis lucifugus | reverse complement strand
AGGCGTTGGAAACCCTTTATAGGGGTAAGTTGTCCACTCTCGATGAGTACTCAAAGGTTCCACTGCTGGGAGGGAGTCGGGCAGGGTTTGAGGGAGGTCCCTAAATGACAATGCCGACTCTCCAGCCATCCGGGCCTTTTCAGCTTTAATATCAGACAGCGCGCCTTAAGCCAGCATCTGACTTAAGCATCCCTCTGTCCTTGCAGCGCGCTTGCCTGGACGATAAGCTATAGGACAAAAACCAAATTTTCAAAATCATGATGTCATGTGTATTTTAAATAGAGATTAAGAAAAATTTTCATGGGGGTGGGAAGAGATTAACCAAAGAATTTATATGCATATATGCATAACCCGTGGTCACATACAATAGTGCCTTAGCCCTGGGGGAGGGCAGGGGCAGGGTGGAGGACAATGGGGGGAAAAGAGTACATCTGTAATACTTTCAACAATAAAGGTAAATTAAAGAAAGAAAAAGAAAAACTTACACTGCTGACTCTCACTGTTGGGAAAACCTCAGTGAAAATATATACAGGGTGGGGCAAAAGTAGGTTTGCAGTTGTGAGTACATGAAACAGAGTTTATTCTTATATTATGATTTATTATATTATTTCCCATATGAACACCTGTAAACCTACTTTTGCCCCACCCTGTCTGACAAGTGGACCTGGTAGTGGTGATAGCCTTACATCTGTAGCCAAAGGGGCTTTCAAAAATAAACTCCTCTTTACCAATTAAAATAAAGGACTACTCATGTCACTAGGTCTTCAAACCAAGAAAGTTTCACGGCCAATTTTAGAAAACAGCACTCTAGGACCTTGAAATTGGGGAGGAAGATAAAAGTATTTTGCAGGGCTACTTCTGCGTAATGAACGCTCCTCTGAGGGAGTGATGGTTCCATGTGAACAGTTTGCTTTCCTGGGCCTGGCAGAGGGTGGTTTTCAGTTCATTAAGAGCATTCCTTGATTTTCCATTTTCTCAGCTTTTCAAAACCTGACTCCTGTCACTCCGGAGGGGTAAACATGACCAGGAAGAGCTGCTATGGGCCTCACCCTGCACTTTCCCCTTTGCCGGCCGTCTGGTGGCTGCACCTGCTGTTGCACTGGCTCACTTTGGAGGCTTGAACTATGTAGCACGGCTGCCTCTTATTACAAAGCTGATTCCTCAGACAGGGTTTGAGCTTTTTCAGCCTTACTAGACATATTTTGGATACTCTTCCACTCATCTCCTCATTTAAGTCTTCAAGTCCTCAACGAGAACAGGAAATTACCTGATTATTTTCTTCTAGGAACAATTCTGGTTTACTATGAGACGTGGGCAACGTAGCTAACATTTCTGTGCCTGAATTCTGCTTACCTGTTGTTCTGATCTCAAGGGCACATTGCCTTTTTGTTTTTGAGTTGTTTCTTGATCTTCAGTGTGCATAATAACAACGTATGGTGCTTTGGACTCACAGATCTATGATGCAGTCCAAGGATCTATATGTTAAACAGGCTCCCTTGGTGACTGTGATGCTTGTGGTCTGAGGACCAAATCTGAGAAACATTAATATTTAGAACTTCAATGTGGCAAGAACTAAATAACTGATTAGTTCAAACTTTCTTATTTTACAGATGCACAATGTTAACTTAAACAAAATGATAAGTCACAGCTCATAAGTGGAAAGATCAGGGACTAGAAAGTAGGTCTTCTAACTTTTAATTTGTGAGGCTCTGAGTCATAAGGTAGGATACAACAACACAGAAAAAAAACACAGCTCAGGGTTTGTGGGACCGAGCATCATGGCTGCCTCCAGCATGTAAATGTGAGGATGCCACAGAAATGCAGCAACATGAGGCCCACAGAGTTTTTCTTGAATTATTTGGAAGGGTCTTTGTGAAAGTTGTCAAGTCTACACTTGCATTTTGGTTCTTACAATTCTTCATATAATATCCTTGCCAAGTGGACATGCATTTGGTTGAAGACTTGTTCGATGAAGACTTCTGGGGATAAAGATGTTCCTGACCATCCTGAGTCCCTCTTCCCATCCATTTTCTAACAGCTCTGATCTCATCAGTTCTGTTTATTGAACTGGAAATCTCTCCTCCCTACTTGTAGCTTCTACCACTGATGCAGGTACTTACTTTCAAGAGAGATTCAGAATAAGTCTAATTTGCCTTTCACATACAGTGATCATTTCCTTTACCTAAGCCTTCTTTTGTCTAGGCTGAACAACCCAAGGTCCTTTGGCCATTCTTTGTAATACTTGGCTGTCTATACTCTTTTCACTCTAGTTATTTTCTTCTAAATGTGTCTGTTTGATCATCTTTCTTTCATTTTTTTAAGGGTTTAGAAATTTGCTTTATTGGACACATATAAAATACAGTACTAGCATAGAGAATACGCATTGCTCTTAAGCATACAGGGTGCTTTTACAAAAATTTACCACATATTAAGCCACAGAGCATGTTTCCACAAATTTCAAAGGATTGAATTCATACTGAACTCATTCTGTGACCATAGAATAATTTAGTTAAAAGTTAATAAGAAAGTGTTCATTAAAAAAAAGCATATTTTGAAAATTTAAATACACATTTCAAAAATAATTCATGGGTTAAGTTAAAATCATAATAAAAATATAAAAATACTGAGAACTGAATGCTTTAAAATTGTGCATGTTGACAATCAAATACTATAATGAGAATAGTACTTGGAGTAAAAATATAGCTCTAAAAGTTTATTTTAGAAAAAAAAGAAAGGCAGAAAATTAGCTATGTAAGCACAAATTAAGAAAAACCAACAACAGAACCCTAAAGAAAATAAAAGACTCTAGTAAGAATTACATGCTTCAAGATAGATCAATCTTTTTAAAAAAACATTCTTTTTAAAAAATATATATATTTTTTATTGATTTCAGAGAGGAAGGGAAAGGGAGAGAGAGATAGAAACATCAATGATGAGAGAGAATCATTGATTGGCTGCCTCCTGCATGACTCCTACTGGGGATCGAGCTCGCATGTGCCCTTGACTGGAATCAAACCTGGGACCCTTCAGTCCGCAGGCTGACGTTCTATCCACTGAGCCAAACTGGCTAGGGCATAACCATTCTTTTTTTTTTTTTAATTGATTTCAGAGAGGAAGGGAGAGGCAGAGAGAAATAGAGATATCAACAATGAGAGAGAATCATTGATCGGCTGCTTCCTGCATGCCCCCTACTAGGAATTGAGCCTGCAACCCCAGGCATGTGCCCTGACAGGGAATTGAACCATGACCTCCTGGTTCATAGGTCAACGCTCAACCACTGAGCCACACCAGCAAGGCAGTTCAATCTTTTAAAAACATTTTTTATTGAATTTATTGGAGTGACACTGGTTAATAAAATTATAATCAGGTGTACACTTCTACAATACATCATCTGTATATTGTATGTGTGTTCACCAAAGTTGTTTCCTTCTGTCACCATTTATTGCTCCTTTACCCTTTCTACCACCCCCAACCCCCTTTCCCTCTGTTATGAGGTGTTTTAAAAAAAATCCCTTCACTTTTTTACCCAGCCCCTCATCGCCCCTCCCCTCTAAGAACTGTCAGTTTGTACTCTGTCTCTATGAGTCTGTTTCTATTTTGTTTGTTTGTTTTTGTTCATTAAATTACACATATAAATAAAATCATGTGGTATTTGTCTTTCTCTGACTGAATTATTTCACTTAGCATAAAACCTTCATGTCCACCCATGCTGTTGCAAATGCTAAGATTTCCTTCTTTTTTACAGATGAGTAGTATTCTATTGTGTAAATGTACTACAGCTTTTTTATCCACTCATCTACTGATGGGCACTTGAGCTGCTTCCAAATTTTGGTTATTATAAATAATGCTGCAATGAACATAGGGGTGCATATATTCTTTCAAATCAGTTTTTCAGGTTTCTTTGGGTATATTGCCAGAAGTGAAATCACTTGATCATAAGGCAGTTCTATTTTTAATTTTTTGAGAAAACGCCATACTGCTTTCTATAGTGGCTGCGCCAGTCTGCATTCCCACCAACAGTGCACTAAGGTTCCCTTTTCTCCATATCCTTGCCAACACTTTTTATTGATTTTTATTGATGATAGCCATTCTGATAGGTGTGAGGTGATACCTCATTGCGGTTTTAATTTGCATTTCTCTGATGATTAGTGACGTTGAACATCTTTTCATATGTCTATTGGCCTTCTGTATGTCCTCTTTGGAGAAGTGTCTATTCAGGTCCTTTGCTCATTTTTTAATTGGATTGTTTGCTTTTCTGGTGTTGAGTTGTATAAGTTCTTTATAAATTTTGGATATTAACTCCTTATCAGATATATCATTGGCGAATATGTTCTTCCATTCAGTGGATTGTCTTTTCATTTTGTTGATGGTTTCTGCTGCTATGCAAAAAAATTTGTTTGATGTAGTCCTATTAGTTTATTTTTTCATTTGTTTCCCTTACCTGAGGAGACATATCAGAAATGTTGCTATGAGAAATGTCCGAGATTTTTCTGCCTATGTTTTCTTCTAGGATTTTTATGGTTTCAAGTCTTACATTTGTTTGTTCATCTTTCATATTGAAATATAGTATCTTAAATGGTCACAGTACATAGTATAGTTTGACCAATTCAGAATTCATTACCTCTAGATACTTTGCTCCTAACCATAAAGATTAAAAATACATAATCTTTTTGGGTGGCCAATCACATTCAATTCATAGTCAATTAAAAATCCCATTTTTTCCACATGTGCTGCTAAATTCATGAATTCCTCTACTAGTTTGTGTTGGTATTATTTTTACACCCCTTTGTTTTACTTTACATTTATCCTAGTTGAAATTAATTTTGTTGGATTCACCCCACTGTCCAAGATTATAGGCACATTTTTTAGATTCTGATTTTGTCATTAATCCAAGATGATGTTGTTAATTAATTCACTCTACAAATATTGAAAACCTATTACATGCCAATCATGATACTGGGTATTATGACCAAGATAGACATATCCCCTCCCTCAGTTATAGCCTAATGAGGTATATGAACTAGTACAGTAGTCACCAACCACGTGTGGCTTACGTGTTATGATGAGAGTTTTATGGCATGTTATGGGAACACGTCGCAGTAGCAGGGAGGTCCAGGGGTGAACATCTAGTCCAGCCTGGGTGGGCAGTTGTTAAGGAAAGCACCCTTGTGAAGTGACCCTAAGTGGAGACATGAAAGACATAGTGTTAGAGAAAGAAGAGTGTTCCAGGCTGGGTAATCATATGAGTCAAGGACCAGAGACAAAAGGAAGCACGGCCTGGGGAGTGGGCCATAGGTGTGTGTGGATGAGACAGGCAGAGATAAGAACCAGGAGAAGGGCAGTGGGAGTGTATGTAGGATTTTAGGTTTTCTGGTTTGTTGATAAAAATGTTGGTCAGCAGCCCTAGCTGGTTTGACTCAGTGGTTGGAGCGTCGGCCTGTGGACTGAAAGGTCCTGGGTTTGATTCCTGGTGGGGGCCCGGGTTGTGGGCTCGATCCACAGTGGGGGTTGTGCAGGAGGCAGCTGATCGGTGATTCACTCTCATCATTGATGTTTCTGTCTCTCTCTCCCTCTCCCTTCCTCTCTGAAGTCAATATATATATATTATATATATATAAATAAATAAATAAATGTTGGTCAGTGATGTCTGAGACTGACACCAATCCGCGAATCAGTAGTCTTTAGGGAGGACAGCTTGCCACAACTTCAATTCCCACATTTCTTCATCCTGTCCACCAGACTATCCTGAGATTTGGCCAAATATCTTGTCGAAAATCAGATACACCATGTCCCTGATTGAACAGACTAATAACCTTATTTTAAAAAATGTGGTTGGTCTTTGTCTGGCCTGACTTGGCCCTTGTGAACCTGTGCTGGCCACCCGTGACTGATGTCTTATTTCTAGTTCACACTACGCCCCCTGAAATAGCCCCTGAGATAGTCCCTGCTCTCCGTCCGGCGGGCAATCCAGGGAAGACAATGAAAGATTTGCATCCTAAAATGTCATGGTGGGCGATTATGAAATGTGACGTGGAAAAGAATTTCTCTTGTTTGGAAGATGTTCGCTGGGTTAGAAGAAGCCCTCATGAGGCACTGTCTGGTTGTTAGAATAGTTAAGAGCCAGGTCTGGGAGTCAGACAACCTGGGTGCAGACCCTGCCTTTCTGTTACCACCTGTGTGACTTTGAGCTAAAGTTTGACTTTCCTCAACCGTCAAAGGGGAACAAAATGCTTACCTCACGGGCCAATATGTATTTGCAGTAAATGAAATAATGCATGCCCAGTACCTGTTACAGATTTAGCACTTAGTGCTATTATTTTTCTAGAACAAATTGTATTCAGCAAACTACAAGGACTTTTGTGCCTTCAATTTCTTGCCCACTTATGGTTCTCTTTATCTCCTCCCATACTTAGTGGAGCAGCCACCTCTTTTTTTTTTTTTTTTGGTACATCAACTATGAAGTGCAAGGGAAATGAAGTATCTGGACACAGCATTATGAAAAAAGGTGATACTCCCCTCCTGCCTCTGTTTTTGGAGACCTGGAACCAGCTAGCCAGGCCAATGTGAAGAAATGGTTGTGGTATGAGCAAGCTGGGTGTGGCCAGTACAGGGCTCCATGCCTGCACAATCACCCCTCCCCCCTCCCCCAAGTCTGCAGTGAAGGCTGTGGGTGGACCTCTGACAGGAGGTATTCTTTCTCAGTGCTGTACTGACATCTGGGTCAAATGGACAGAGTGAGTCTTTGTGATTTTGCAACATTTCATTGTCACTTAGCACTTTAGATTAGCAACTGTCCAGAGGTGATGGGTAGCCGCTCAGAAGGGATTGTTATTTTGTCAGCTTGTGTAAGTCACCAATGGACCAGAATTTGCACTTCATTTGTAGATTAAGAAAACAGAAGGAGTCTTCCAAATTTGCAAATCTTCCCTACCATTTCCAATCATTCTCATGACACAATCTCTAAAATTCTGATTGTTAATCCAGAGATCGTCCTGGGTAACTGCGTTTTCTTCCATGTTTGGAGGAATGCAGATGCAAACAGATCAGGGCTAAGGCCAATATCTGCCCTTCAAAACATTGTAGGGGTGTTCTGAAGGTTTCTAGAGACCAGCCCTGTATTCATGTTCAGTTGTATCTTTCATCTGGTTGCAAGCAGCACGCTCCCAGGAGATGGAGTGGTCAAGATCGTGCCCGCCTCTGTCCCCATCTTCCAGTCTGAAACAAGGTGAGCCTGTTTCAGGAAGAGTCACGGAGATGGTGCATTGTTAATGAGAATGGCATGCCCTCTGCGGCCTCCTCAGGCGTGGAGCTGGGCCGTGAGCTGGGAACACCAGCTCTTACGTGCTGTATGTTTCAACCCATTGAAAGATCTTAGTGCAAAATCAAGCATGGAATGATGTTCTGTGGTTTTCAAAGAATTTCCTAGGGGGTTGGAGTTGGATAGGCCAAGAACAAACCTATTCACCTGTGATGGAAATAACCAGACTCCAATGTCTGGTCGGGGGGAAAGGGGACAGAATCTAGGAAGGTTGGGCTAATTTAGAACATTGTAGCCTGGCCCCAAACCCAGCAGAGTTCACAACTGTGAAGAGGGTAAGTGTGCTCGGGTCTGTGTGCTTGTGCCATTAAGTTTGTCCTCTAGAAAAATCTGCAGATGCATTTGTTGCATCTCTATACAGTTCCCCTTGTTAAGTGCCAAACTTTTAAGCTCCTGGAATGATCTCCAGACCTAACTTTGTTCAGTTCCTGTCGATAAATAAACTTTCTTTATGAATCAATTAGAGGCATCTCCATTTTTTAAAATATCAAAGAACTGGATTCAGATGGATTGTGCAGGAAATGCTGTCATTAAAAGGGCCAAGAAAAGAAGACATGCTTAATTATTGAGTGGAATATTCATAATTTTTCGTATTTATCAGCTCAATGTGTCCCTAATGTGTTTTTAAGATGTGCAAAAGGAACACATATTATAGCTCTTTTTTTTTTTTAAGGAAAGCAAAACAAATCCCAAAATAATTCTTGTTTTTGAATACTTTGTTTCTCTCTCTTTTTTTTTTTGAACAAAATAACGTTTCTTTTTCCATCCTGTCTTTCAGGGCTACCCTCCACCCAGCCATTGTCTAAAGAGCTGCATTTAAAGGTAAATCCTGCAAGGCCTTGGGAAGGGTTTTGCTACCAAGCTGTTGTATTTAATCACAAATGATTACTAGTTCCTACTGTCTCTGCAGTTAATCGTGGATTTCTGGTTTTTCAATCAGGATAAAGAAAGTTTAAATGTCTACAGGAGGTCTCAGAGACCCGCAGGCTTACCGCATTTTTCTTGGAGCACACTTTCTTAGTTAAGATCTTTTTAAATGCCACCTTTAGGGACACCTCTTATTGACCTGAGTGAAAAGTAGATGCAGGAACTTTTGGAGTAGGAAGTTAATAAGTATTATCAACATCTTTTACTCTCAGTAAAGCTTGTATCAGGCCCCTGTTCTCAGTTAGGCTTGAATTTAGCCAGTAGTAGGAAAGGGACCTGCCACCATGGTGTGAGACATCTGATTTTTCTAAAAATATGGGCTAGAGAGTGATAGCTTGACTCTCCTTTTGAAATACCCTTTCCTTTGCTACCTCTCTCTCTCTCTCTCTCTCTCTCTCTCTCTCTCTCTCTCTCTCTCTCTCTCCACTTTCCTTTCCCCTTCTCTCTCCAGCACCATTCCTCCTCTCCCTCCCCCTTCATTTCTCTGTCACTGTCTCTCAGTTTCTCCTCTCAATGTTATCTGGACTATTTTCTCTCAGATCAAAGGTAGAAGTGGGCCATTTGATTAATTGCCGTGCAGCAGAACCCTTTGCCTCCTTGACACACCAGCCCAGGAGACAAAGGGCGCTCTTTAGAAGCCTCGAGCTGTGTGGGTGCAGGGTGAGGAATTCACAAGCCTGAGAGCACGGAGCCCTCCCAGCAGGGATGTGAAGGTTCCCAAATCCTATAGAAGAATAAAGTTGCTACTGCTGCACATTGTCTTGAGCCATATTTGCATTTGAGGAGAGAGCACACAACCCCAACCCCAGCATTAAGCCATGTGGACTATATAGAGGCTTGATTGAAAGTTCGAAAAATCTTTAAATTTCCATGTATGGAAATTTGAAAGTTCCATGTGTAAGAAGCAGTGCCATTTGAAAATGAAAGGAGGTTAAGTAACGATGACTGACAATTTAACCTTCTCTATCCTGTACTGGCAAACTCCCCAGATACAACACAACTAGTTCTGTGTGACTATTTTCATTGAAACGAATTCAAATGAAATCAGCTTTAATATTGCATTCCTCAGTCACACTAGCCCCATTTCAGGTGTTCAGGAGCTTGGTGGAGCTGGCAGAGGTCTATAGCATAGTACGGGTGTAGGACATACCCTCACTGCAGGACGTTCTGGAGGGCGCTGCTCCTGACCCTTTGTTCTCTGAAGCCAGGTAGCTTCGAGGAGGCCCTGGGGTGCTTGACAATAGAGCGGTGAGAGGGATTCCAGAACTGGCTGAAAGGAAAGAAAACTTTGAACAGAATTCCAAGTTAAAGTAAACAGCTTTGGAACTGGGCTGTTCCAAATGAGATATTATTTGGGAGGGTGTTTGAGAAATTGGAAAGAAGTATACAATATAACAGGAGGAATTATGCAACTAATTCTAAGAGGGGAAGAATGTTCAACCGAGGGTGAAAACTTAGCCAATGGCCATGTGCCTTCTCTACTCATCGGAATTGAAATTCAAACCCTCCAAGTCTTGGCTAGGCTTCATTTGCAGCTAGAGTTTTTTGAGTGAGGAGCCAGGCCTTCTCTCTAAGGCGAATGATGGCTTTAAGTAAGTGTGAAGTATGGCAACTCCAAAAGGATGAAGATCATCTTCCCCAAATTCTAATAGGGGTCCTAGGTCACTGAATACCTTCAGATAGTGACATTGATAATTCAAGTATAGATCTTCTTTAGACTAACCAATGACCTTCTGTAACTGAGCATAGATCCCATAGGATTTCATTCTCAAATTAACTCATGGCTCACGTGTGATATAGATGTTTACCGCTGTTCAAGGAATGGTCATACAGAAAAGGCCCTTGGATTACTCTGCCAGTGTCATGATTGCAAAGACACAGACTAAAATAATTCATTCAAATCCTGCCCTAACCAGTTTGGCTCTGCGGACTGAAGGGTCCCAGGTTCGATTCCGGTCAAGGGCATGTACCTTGGCTGTGGGCACATCCCCAGTGGGGGGTGTGCAGGAGGCAGCCGATCGATGTTTCTAACTCTCTATCCCTCTCCCTTCCTCTCTGTAAAAAAATCAATAAAATATATTAAAAAATAAAATAAAATAATTCATTCAAATCCTCTGGCTTGCACGAGGCAGGTTTTCCCCAGGCTGGGGGGCAATGCCATTGAGATCCAGTGTCCCTCAAAGGAAGAACACTGGGTTCTTCAGAGAAGGTATCTCTGGCCACTGTACTGTGACTTCCTAAATTCGCTAACAATTCTGCCCTTCCTCCCCTGCCCCAGGCACTTTCATTTACTTATCAACCCCTTTGGCTCTGACCTCCTTACGTTACAAAACCAAATGGGTAAGAGGGTTGGGAAATAATCCACCAAACCGTCATTGAGTCCTAAACTCAGGGTTTCCCAAGCATCATACCTTAGGTTTTGGTGTCTGTGCTGGATCCCTGTCACTGATTCTCAGTGAAGTGCGTGGGAGGGCAGTCTGGGCATGGGATGTTCTGGTGAAATCTTAGTAAATGTTGTGGAGGTCTCACTGCCTGGTCTGATGATGAGTGGAGCATGTGATTAACCAAAAAGCAAACTGAGGTATAATTAACACATGCATGGGCCTGATTCTTTATTGGTATCAATTAGAACTTTGCATTGGCATGTTTATTACTAATCAACAAATATTTGTTGTGTGCTTCCTCTTCATTAAGATACTGAGGGATAATGAGGGAACTTAACATCTATTTGTCATGTTTTAGACAAACTGGTGATGTGTCATGATGTTTCAAACAGTTTGTATAGAATATTTTTAAGGTATTTTTTTCTACCATCAAATGTGAAAAGAAGAGTGTGAAGAAGGATATTGGAGGGGGAAAGCTCTTAGGTAATAGTCCTTTATCTGACGTGTATTTTACAAATATTTCCTCTAAATCTGTGGCTTGTCTTCTAGTTTTGTTTATATTGAGTTTCACAGAGCAGAAGATTTAATTTTAATGTAGTCAAAATACCAATTTTTTTTAATGGATTGTGTCTCTAGTGTTGCATCTACAAAAGCTTTACTATAGTCACATTCATCTAGTTTTCTCCTCTGTTATCTTCTAGCACAAGCACGTCAAACTCGCATCCCGCAGGCCGCATGCCTCGCTTATTTGGCCTGTGTTAGTCTTTGAGTTGGACATGCTTGTGTTTTATGTTTTGAATTTTGCGTAGGTCTGTGATCCATTTTTGAGTTAATTTTGTGTTTTCTGGGTCTGGAATGAACTTTGGTAAAAATAGGTAATTCGCAGGATGAGTCTATGATGAGCAAAGCCTGGAAATGAAAAGGTGGCTTTTAATTACCTGGCTGTTTCTGCATTGATTAGTTGTTCGTTGAAATGAGAAGGCCATGGCAGAGCTCTCTCTCGCATTCCTGGGACCTGAATTTACATGTCTGGTGTCTGCTTTCAGAGCACAGTTGAAACTTGCTTGTCATTTGCCTTATCTCTTGATCTTCAACAACCTGTGTTGAAGGAAGAATAGAGACTCCTAAGTCTTTTGGAGAGGAAAGGGCCTCTGAAATCTATCTTCATTTCCGTGAAGTCTGAGGTCCAGAGAGGAGAAGCACCTCCCCCAAGGTACACAGCTTGTTGGGTCAGAGTCCGGACAACTAGAACCCCTCTTTCCTGCCTTTGTCACACGAGCGGTCCTCTGCACTGATCTGGCCTGTGCTTAAAAACCAT